>NW_020867762.1:0-40264 GCF_003369695.1 Bos indicus x Bos taurus
GGCGGAAGGGGGCAGGCTTTAGTGCCTGATGCACCAAGCAACAAAAAAGGACCCCAACATGGGTGGCCATTTCAGCGCCTGATGCACTGAACAAAAGAGGAACCCAGCCAGGGGCCCTTTAAGTGACTGACACGAAAAATAAGAGATGGATGCCAGCCAGTTTGGCCATTTAAGCGCTTGATGTTGCAAGCAACAGAGAAGGACCCCAAGCAGGGGGGCCCCTTATGCCCCTGATACAGAGAGCAGTAGGGAAGGACCCAAACCGGGTGCTGGGGGGGTAGGGGGGGGGACGGGGGCAGGCTTTAGTGCCTGATGCACCAGCAACAGATAAGGAACCCAGGGAATGTGGCCATTTAAGCTCCAGACACACCAAGCAACAGTGAAAAACTCAAGCCAGGGGCGTCATTTAAAAGCACCTGGTGAACTGAGCAACAGAGAAGGACCCCAGTCAGAGGCCCTTTAAGTGCCTGACACGCCACGTAATAGAGAAGGACCTCAGCCACGGTAGGCATTTAAGTGCCTGACACACGAAGCAATAGAGAAGGACCCTAGCTAGGGTGGCCATTTAAGTGCCTGTCCCTCCAAGCAACAGAGAAGGACTCCAACCACGGGGACCCTTTAAACACCTGACACACTGAGCAACAGAGAAGGACCCCAACGGGGTGGGCGGGGCCCTTAGGCACCTGACACATTGACCAACAGGGAACGTCCTCAGCCAGGGCGGCCCTTTAAATGCCTGATATGCCAAGCAACAGAGAAGGACCCCAGCCAGGGTGGCCTTTTAAGTGCCTGACGCACCAGGCCACAGAGAAGGACCCCAGCCAGGGTGGCCATTTAAAAGCCTGTCATGCCAAGCAACACAATAGGACCCCAGGCAGGGGGCCCTTTAAGTGCCCGATGTGCAAAGAAGAAACAGAAAAGGACTCCAGGCACGGTCCCCTTTAAGTGCCTGACACTCCAACAGTGAAGGACCCCAGTCGGGGGTCCCTTTAAGTGCCTGACATGCCAAGCAACAGAGAAGGACCCCCCCAACTTCAGGTGGGGGCCATTTAAGCACCTGACACATTGAGCAATAGGGAGGGACCCAACCAGGTGGGCCCTTTAAGTGCCTGATGCACCGAGCAGCAACAAAAAGGACCCAACATGGGTGGCCATTTCAGCGCCTGATGCACTGAACAAAAGAGAAGGAGCCCAGCCAGGGGCACTAATAAGTGGCTGATGTGCCAAGTAACAGAGAAGCACCCCAGCCAGGGGCCCTTTAAGTGACTGACACGAAAAATAAGAGATGGATGCCAGCCAGTTTGGCCATTTAAGCGCTTGATGTTGCAAGCCAACAGAGAAGGACCCCAAGCAGGGGGCCCCTTAGCCCCTGACACAGAGAGCAGTAGGGAAAGACCCAAACCAGGTTGGGGGTGGGCGGGGAGGGGGCAGGCTTTAGTGCCTGATGCACCAAAGCAAAGAAAGGAACCCAGGGAATGTGGCCATTTAAGCTCCAGACACACCAAGCAACAGGAAGAACTCAAGCCAGGGGGATCATTTAAGCACCTGGTGAACTGAGCAACAGAGAAGGACCCCAGGCAGGGGGCCTTTAAGTGCCCGATGTGCAGAGAACAGAAAAGGACTCCAGGCATGGTCCCCTTTAAGTGCCTGACACACCAAGTAAACAGTGAAGGACCCCAATCGGGGGCCCTTTAAGTGCCTGACATGCCAAGCAACAGAGAAGGACCCCCGAACTGCAGGTGGGGGGCCATTTAGCACCTGACACATTGAGCAATAGAGTGGACCCAACCAGGTGGGCCCTTTAAGTGCCTGATGCACCAAGCAACAAAAAAGGACCCCACATGGGTGGCCATTTCAGCGCCTGATGCACTGAACAAGAGGAACCCAGCCAGGGGGCCCTTTAAGTGACTGACACGAAAAATAAGAGATGGATGCCAGCCAGTTTGGCCATTTAAGCGCTTGATGTTGCAAGCAACAGAGAAGGACCCCAAGCAGGGGGCCCCTTATGCCCCTGATACAGAGAGCAGTAGGGAAGGACCCAAACCGGGTGCTGGGGGGGTAGGGGGGGACGGGGGCAGGCTTTAGTGCCTGATGCACCAAGCAACAGATAAGGAACCCAGGGAATGTGGCCATTTAAGCTCCAGACACACCAAGCAACAGTGAAAAAACTCAAGCCAGGGGCGTCATTTAAGCACCTGGTGAACTGAGCAACAGAGAAGGACCCCAGTCAGAGGCCCTTTAAGTGCCTGACACGCCACGTAATAGAGAAGGACCTCAGCCAGGGTAGGCATTTAAGTGCCTGACACACGAAGCAATAGAGAAGGACCCTAGCTAGGGTGGCCATTTAAGTGCCTGTCCCTCCAAGCAACAGAGAAGGACTCCAACCACGGGGACCCTTTAAACACCTGACACACTGAGCAACAGAGAAGGACCCCAACGGGGTGGGCGGGGCCCTTAGGCACCTGACACATTGACCAACAGGGAACGTCCTCAGCCAGGGCGGCCCTTTAAATGCCTGATATGCCAAGCAACAGAGAAGGACCCCAGCCAGGGTGGCCTTTTAAGTGCCTGACGCACCAGGCCACAGAGAAGGACCCCAGCCAGGGTGGCCATTTAAAAGTCTGTCATGCCAAGCAACACAATAGGACCCCAGGCAGGGGGCCCTTTAAGTGCCCGATGTGCAAAGAAACAGAAAAGGACTCCAGGCACGGTCCCCTTTAAGTGCCTGACACTCCCAACAGTGAAGGACCCCAGTCGGGGGTCCCTTTAAGTGCCTGACATGCCAAGCAACAGAGAGGACCCCCCCAACTTCAGGTGGGGGCCATTTAAGCACCTGACACATTGAGCAATAGGGAGGGACCCAACCAGGTGGGCCCTTTAAGTGCCTGATGCACCGAGCAACAAAAAAGGACCCCAAGATGGGTGGCCATTTCAGCGCCTGATGCACTGAACAAAAGAGAAGGAGCCCAGCCAGGGCACTAATAAGTGGCTGATGTGCCAAGTAACAGAGAACCACCCCCAGCCAGGGGGCCCTTTAAGTGACTGACACGAAAAATAAGAGATGGATGCCAGCCAGTTTGGCCATTTAAGCGCTTGATGTTGCAAGCAACAGAGAAGGACCCCAAGCAGGGGGGCCCCTTAGGCCCCTGACACAGAGAGCAGTAGGAAAGACCCAAACCAGGTTGGGTGGGCGGAAGGGGGCAGGCTTTAGTGCCTGATGCACCAAGCAACAAAAAGGACCCCAACATGGGTGGCCATTTCAGCGCCTGATGCACTGAACAAAGAGGAACCCAGCCAGGGGGCCCTTTAAGTGACTGACACGAAAAATAAGAGATGGATGCCAGCCAGTTTGGCCATTTAAGCGCTTGATGTTGCAAGCACAGAGAAGGACCCCAAGCAGGGGGGCCCCTTATGCCCCTGATACAGAGAGCAGTAGGGAAGGACCCAAACCGGGTGCTGGGGGGGTAGGGGGGGGACGGGGGCAGGCTTTAGTGCCTGATGCACCAAGCAACAGATAAGGAACCCAGGGAATGTGGCCATTTAAGCTCCAGACACACCAAGCAACAGTGAAAAACTCAAGCCAGGGGCGTCATTTAAGCACCTGGTGAACTGAGCAACAGAGAAGGACCCCAGTCAGAGGCCCTTTAAGTGCCTGACACGCCACGTAATAGAGAAGGACCTCAGCCAGGGTAGGCATTTAAGTGCCTGACACACGAAGCAATAGAGAAGGACCCTAGCTAGGGTGGCCATTTAAGTGCCTGTCCCTCCAAGCAACAACAGAGAAGGACTCCAACCACGGGGACCCTTTAAACACCTGACACACTGAGCAACAGAGAAGGACCCCAACGGGGTGGGGGGGCCCTTAGGCACCTGACACATTGACCAACAGGGAACGTCCTCAGCCAGGGCGGCCCTTTTAAATGCCTGATATGCCAAGCAACAGAGAAGGACCCCAGCCAGGGTGGCCTTTTAAGTGCCTGACGCACCAGGCCACAGAGAAGGACCCCAGCCAGGGTGGCCATTTAAAAGCTGTCATGCCAAGCAACACAATAGGACCCCAGCAGGGGGCCCTTTAAGTGCCCGATGTGCAAAGAAACAGAAAAGGACTCCAGGCACGTCCCCTTTAAGTGCCTGACACTCCCAACAGTGAAGGACCCCAGTCGGGGGTCCCTTTAAGTGCCTGACATGCCAGCAACAGAGAAGGACCCCCCAACTTCAGGTGGGGGCCATTTAAGCACCTGACACATTGAGCAATAGGGAGGGACCCAACCAGGTGGGCCCTTTAAGTGCCTGATGCACCGAGCAACAAAAAAGGACCCCAACATGGGTGGCCATTTCAGCGCCTGATGCACTGAACAAAAGAGAAGGAGCCCAGCCAGGGGCACTAATAAGTGGCTGATGTGCCAAGTAACAGAGAAGCACCCCAGCCAGGGGGCCCTTTAAGTGACTGACACGAAAAATAAGAGATGGATGCCAGCCAGTTTGGCCATTTAAGCGCTTGATGTTGAAAGCAACAGAGAGGACCCCAAGCAGGGGGGCCCCTTAGGCCCCTGACCAGAGAAGCAGTAGGGAAGGGGAACGACCAAACCAGGTTGTGGGGTGGGCGGAGAAGGGGGCAGGCTTTAGTGCCTGATGCACCAAGCAACAAAAAAGGACCCCAACATGGGTGGCCATTTCAGCGCCTGATGCACTGAACAAAAGAGGAACCCAGCCAGGGGGCCCTTTAAGTGACTGACACGAAAAATAAGAGATGGATGCCAGCCAGTTTGGCCATTTAAGCGCTTGATGTTGCAAGCAACAGAGAAGGACCCCAAGCAGGGGGGCCCCTTATGCCCCTGATACAGAGAGCAGTAGGGAAGGACCCAAACCGGGTGCTGGGGGGGTAGGGGGGGGACGGGGCAGGCTTTAGTGCCTGATGCACCAAGCAACAGATAAGGACCCAGGGAATGTGGCCATTTAAGCTCCAGACACACCAAGCAACAGTGAAAAACTCAAGCCAGGGGCGTCATTTAAGCACCTGGTGAACTGAGCAACAGAGAAGGACCCCAGTCAGAGGCCCTTTAAGTGCCTGACACGCCACGTAATAGAGAAGGACCTCAGCCAGGGTAGGCATTTAAGTGCCTGACACACGAAGCAATAGAGAAGGACCCTAGCTAGGGTGGCCATTTAAGTGCCTGTCCCTCCAAGCAACAGAGAAGGACTCCAACCACGGGGACCCTTTAAACACCTGACACACTGAGCAACAGAGAAGGACCCCAACGGGGTGGGCGGGGCCCTTAGGCACCTGACACATTGACCAACAGGGAACGTCCTCAGCCAGGGCGGCCCTTTAAATGCCTGATATGCCAAGCAACAGAGAAGGACCCCAGCCAGGGTGGCCTTTTAAGTGCCTGACGCACCAGGCCACAGAGAAGGACCCCAGCCAGGGTGGCCATTTAAAAGTCTGTCATGCCAAGCAACACAATAGGACCCCAGGCAGGGGGCCCTTTAAGTGCCCGATGTGCAAAGAAACAGAAAAGGACTCCAGGCACGGTCCCCTTTAAGTGCCTGACACTCCCAACAGTGAAGGACCCCAGTCGGGGTCCCTTTAAGTGCCTGACATGCCAAGCAACAGAGAGGACCCCCCCAACTTCAGGTGGGGCCATTTAAGCACCTGACACATTGAGCAATAGGGAGGGACCCAACCAGGTGGGCCCTTTAAGTGCCTGATGCACCGAGCAACAAAAAAGGACCCCAACATGGGTGGCCATTTCAGCGCCTGATGCACTGAACAAAAGAGAAGGAGCCCAGCCAGGGCCCTAATAAGTGGCTGATGTGCCAAGTAACAGAGAAGCACCCCCAGCCAGGGGCCCTTTAAGTGACTGACACGAAAAATAAGAGATGGATGCCAGCCAGTTTGGCCATTTAAGCGCTTGATGTTGCAAGCAACAGAGAAGGACCCCAAGCAGGGGGGCCCCTTATGCCCCTGATACAGAGAGCAGTAGGGAAGGACCCAAACTGGGTGCTGGGGGTAGGGGGGGGACGGGGCAGGCTTTAGTGCCTGATGCACCAAGCAACAGATAAGGAACCCAGGGAATGTGGCCATTTAAGCTCCAGACACACCAAGCAACAGTGAAAAACTCAAGCCAGGGGCGTCATTTAAGCACCTGGTGAACTGAGCAACAGAGAAGGACCCCAGTCAGAGGCCCTTTAAGTGCCTGACACGCCACGTAATAGAGAAGGACCTCAGCCACGGTAGGCATTTAAGTGCCTGACACACGAAGCAATAGAGAAGGACCCTAGCTAGGGTGGCCATTTAAGTGCCTGTCCCTCCAAGCAACAGAGAAGGACTCCAACCACGGGGACCCTTTAAACACCTGACACACTGAGCAACAGAGAAGGACCCCAACGGGGTGGGCGGGGCCCTTAGGCACCTGACACATTGACCAACAGGGAACGTCCTCAGCCAGGGCGGCCTTTAAATGCCTGATATGCCAAGCAACAAAGAAGGACCCAGCCAGGGTGGCCTTTTAAGTGCCTGACGCACCAGGCCACAGAGAAGGACCCCAGCCAGGGTGGCCATTTAAAAGTCTGTCATGCCAAGCAACACACAATAGGACCCCAGCCAGGGGGCCCTTTAAGTGACTGACCAGAAAATAAGAGATGGATGCCAGCCAGTTTGGCCATTTAAGCGCTTGATGTTGCAAGCAACAGAGAAGGACCCAAGCAGGGGGGCCCCTTAGGCCCCTGACACAGAGAGCAGTAGGGAAAGACCCAAACCAGGTTGGGGGGTGGCGGAAGGGCAGGCTTTTAGTGCCTGATGCACCAAGCAACAAAAAAGGACCCCAACATGGGTGGCCATTTCAGCGCTGATGCACTGAACAAAGAGGAACCCAGCCAGGGGCCCTTTAAGTGACTGACACGAAAAATAAGAGATGGATGCCAGCCAGTTTGGCCATTTAAGCGCTTGATGTTGCAAGCAACAGAGAAGGACCCCAAGCAGGGGGGCCCCTTATGCCTGATACGAGAGCAGTAGGGAGGGGAAGGACCCAACCGGGTGCTGGGGGGGTAGGGGGGGGGACGGGGGCAGGCTTTAGTGCCTGATGCACCAAGCAACAGATAAGGAACCCAGGGAATGTGGCCATTTAAGCTCCAGACACACCAAGCAACAGTGAAAAACTCAAGCCAGGGGCATCATTTAAGCACCTGGTGAACTGAGCAACAGAGAAGGACCCCAGGCAGGGGGCCCTTTAAGTGCCCGATGTGCAGAGAAACAGAAAAGAAAAGGACTCCAGGCATGGTCCCCTTTAAGTGCCTGACACACCAAGTACAGTGAAGGACCCCAATCGGGGCCCTTTAAGTGCCTGACATGCCAAGCAACAGAGAAGGACCCCCGAACTGCAGGTGGGGGGCCATTTAAGCACCTGACACATTGAGCAATAGAGAGGGACCCAACCAGGTGGGCCCTTAAGTGCCTGCCTGATGCACCAAGCAACAAAAAAGGACCCCAACATGGGTGGCCATTTCAGCGCCTGATGCACTGAACAAAAGAGGACCCAGCCAGGGGGCCCTTTAAGTGACTGACACGAAAAATAAGAGATGGATGCCAGCCAGTTTGGCCATTTAAGCGCTTGATGTTGCAAGCAACAGAGAAGGACCCCAAGCAGGGGGGCCCCTTATGCCCCTGATACAGAGAGCAGTAGGGAAGGACCCAAACCGGGTGCTGGGGGGGTAGGGGGGGGACGGGGGCAGGCTTTAGTGCCTGATGCACCAAGCAACAGATAAGGAACCCAGGGAATGTGGCCATTTAAGCTCCAGACACACCAAGCAACAGTGAAAAACTCAAGCCAGGGGCGTCATTTAAGCACCTGGTGAACTGAGCACAGAGAAGGACCCCAGTCAGAGGCCCCTTAAGTGCCTGACACGCCACGTAATAGAGAAGGACCTCAGCCACGGTAGGCATTAAGTGCCTGACACACGAAGCAATAGAGAAGGACCCTAGCTAGGGTGGCCATATAAGTGCCTGTCCCTCCAAGCAACAGAGAAGGACTCCAAGCACAGGGACCCTTTAAACACCTGACACACTGAGCAACAGAGAAGGACCCCAACGGGTGGGCGGGGCCCTTAGGCACCTGACACATTGACCAACAGGGAACGTCCCTCAGCCAGGGCGGCCCTTTAAATGCCTGATATGCCAGAGCAACAGAGAAGGACCCCAGCCAGGGTGGCCTTTTAAGTGCCTGACGCACCAGGCCACAGAGAAGGACCCCAGCCAGGGTGGCCATTTAAAAGTCTGTCATGCAAGCAACACAATAGGACCCAGGCAGGGGGCCCTTTAAGTGCCCGATGTGCAAAGAACAGAAAAGGACTCCAGGCACGGTCCCCTTTAAGTGCCTGACACTCCAACAGTGAAGGACCCCAGTCGGGGGTCCCTTTAAGTGCCTGACATGCCAAGCAACAGAGAAGGACCCCCCCAACTTCAGGTGGGGGCCATTTAAGCACCTGACACATTGAGCAATAGGGAGGGACCCAACCAGGTGGGCCCTTTAAGTGCCTGATGCACCGAGCAACAAAAAAGGACCCCAACATGGGTGGCCATTTCAGCGCCTGATGCACTGAACAAAAGAGAAGGAGCCCAGCCAGGGGCACTAATAAGTGGCTGATGTGCCAAGTAACAGAGAAGCACCCCCAGCCAGGGGGCCCTTTAAGTGACTGACACGAAAATAAGAGATGGATGCCAGCCAGTTTGGCCATTTAAGCGCTTGATGTTGCAAGCAACAGAGAAGGACCCCAAGCAGGGGGGCCCTTAGGCCCCTGACACAGAGAGCAGTAGGGAAAGACCCAAACCAGGTTGGGGGTGGGCGGAAGGGGGCAGGCTTTAGTGCCTGATGCACCAAGCAACAGAAAAGGAACCCAGGGAATGTGGCCATTTAAGCTCCAGACACACCAAGCAACAGTGAAGAACTCAAGCCAGGGGGATCATTTAAGCACCTGGTGAACTGAGCAACAGAGAAGGACCCCAGGCAGGGGGCCCTTTAAGTGCCCGATGTGCAGAGAAACAGAAAAGGACTCCAGGCATGGTCCCCTTTAAGTGCCTGACACACCAAGTAACAGTGAAGGACCCCAATCGGGGGCCCTTTAAGTGCCTGACATGCCAAGCAACAGAGAAGGACCCCCGAACTGCAGGTGGGGGGCCATTTAAGCACCTGACACATTGAGCAATAGAGAGGGACCCCAACCAGGTGGGCCCTTTAAGTGCCTGATGCACCAAGCAACAAAAAAGGACCCCAACATGGGTGGCCATTTCAGCGCCTGATGCACTGAACAAAAGAGGAACCCAGCCAGGGGGCCCTTTAAGTGACTGACACGAAAAATAAGAGATGGATGCCAGCCAGTTTGGCCATTTAAGCGCTTTGATGTTGCAAGCAACAGAGAACGGACCCCAAGCAGGGGGGCCCCTTATGCCCCTGATACAGAGAGCAGTAGGGAAGGACCCAAACCGGGTGGTGGGGGGGGTAGGGGGGGGACGGGGGCAGGCTTTAGTGCCTGATGCACCAAGCAACAGATAAGGAACCCAGGGAATGTGGCCATTTAAGCTCCAGACACACCAAGCAACAGTGAAAAACTCAAGCCAGGGGCGTCATTTAAGCACCTGGTGAACTGAGCAACAGAGAAGGACCCCAGTCAGAGGCCCTTTAAGTGCCTGACACGCCACGTAATAGAGAAGGACCTCAGCCAGGGTAGGCATTTAAGTTGCCTGACACACGAAGCAATAGAGAAGGACCCTAGCTAGGGTGGCCATTTAAGTGCCTGTCCCTCCAAGCAACAGAGAAGGACTCCAACCACGGGGACCCTTTAAACACCTGACACACTGAGCAACAGAGAAGGACCCCAACGGGGTGGGCGGGGCCCTTAGGCACCTGACACATTGACCAACAGGGAACGTCCTCAGCCAGGGCGGCCCTTTAAATGCCTGATATGCCAAGCAACAGAGAAGGACCCCAGCCAGGGTGGCCTTTTAAGTGCCTGACGCACCAGGCCACAGAGAAGGACCCCAGCCCGGGTGGCCATTTAAAAGTCTGTCATGCCAAGCAACACAATAGGACCCCAGGCAGGGGCCCTTTAAGTGCCCGATGTGCAAAGAAACAGAAAAGGACTCCAGGCACGGTCCCCTTTAAGTGCCTGACACTCCCAACAGTGAAGGACCCCAGTCGGGGGTCCCTTTAAGTGCCTGACATGCCAAGCAACAGAGAAGGACCCCCCCAACTTCAGGTGGGGGCCATTTAAGCACCTGATACATTGAGCAATAGGGAGGGACCCAACCAGGTGGGCCCTTTAAGTGCATGATGCACCGAGCAACAAAAAAGGACCCCAACATGGGTGGACATTTCAGCGCCTGATGCACTGAACAAAAGAGAAGGAGCCCAGCCAGGGGCACTAATAAGTGGCTGATGTGCCAAGTAAAGAGAACCACCCCCAGCCAGGGCGCCCTTTAAGTGACTGACACGAAAAATAAGAGATGGATGCCAGCCAGTTTGGCCATTTAAGCGCTTGATGTTGCAAGCAACAGAGAAGGACCCCAAGCAGGGGGGCCCCTTAGGCCCCTGACACAGAGAGCAGTAGGGAAAGACCCAAACCAGGTTGGGGGTGGGCGGAAGGGGGCAGGCTTTAGTGCCTGATGCACCAAGCAACACAAAAGGACCCCAACATGGGTGGCCATTTCAGCGCCTGATGCACTGAACAAAAGAGGAACCCAGCCAGGGGGCCCTTTAAGTGACTGACACGAAAAATAAGAGATGGATGCCAGCCAGTTTGGCCATTTAAGCGCTTGATGTTGCAAGCAACAGAGAAGGACCCCAAGCAGGGGGCCCCTTATGCCCCTGATACAGAGAGCAGTAGGGAAGGACCCAAACCGGGTGCTGGGGGGGTAGGGGGGGACGGGGGCAGGCTTTAGTGCCTGATGCACAAGCAACAGATAAGGAACCCAGGAATGTGGCCATTTAAGCTCCAGACACACCAAGCAACAGTGAAAAACTCAAGCCAGGGGCGTCATTTAAGCACCTGGTGAACTGAGCAACAGAGAAGGACCCCAGTCAGAGGCCCTTTAAGTGCCTGACACGCAAGTAATAGAGAAGGACCTCAGCCAGGGTAGGCATTTAAGTGCCTGACACACGAAGCAATAGAGAAGGACCCTAGCTAGGGTGGCCATTTAAGTGCCTGTCCCTCCAAGCAACAGAGAAGGACTCCAACCACGGGGACCCTTTAAACACCTGACACACTGAGCAACAGAGAAGGACCCCAACGGGGTGGGCGGGGCCCTTAGGCACCTGACACATTGACCAACAGGGAACGTCCTCAGCCAGGGCGGCCCTTTAAATGCCTGATATGCCAAGCAACAGAGAAGGACCCCAGCCAGGGTGGCCTTTTAAGTGCCTGACGCACCAGGCCACAGAGAAGGACCCCAGCCAGGGTGGCCATTTAAAAGCCTGTCATGCCAAGCAACACAATAGGACCCCAGGCAGGGGCCCTTTAAGTGCCCGATGTGCAAAGAAACAGAAAAGGACTCCAGGCACGGTCCCCTTTAAGTGCCTGACACTCCCAACAGTGAAGGACCCCAGTCGGGGGTCCCTTTAAGTGCCTGACATGCCCAGCAACAGAGAAGGACCCCCCCAACTTCAGGTGGGGGCCATTTAAGCACCTGACACATTGAGCAATAGGGAGGGACCCAACCAGGTGGGCCCTTTAAGTGCCTGATGCACCGAGCAACAAAAAGGACCCCAACATGGGTGGCCATTTCAGCGCCTGATGCACTGAACAAAGAGAAGGAGCCCAGCCAGGGGCACTAATAAGTGGCTGATGTGCCAAGTAACAGAGAAGCACCCCCAGCCAGGGGGCCCTTTAAGTGACTGACACGAAAAATAAGAGATGGATGCCAGCCAGTTTGGCCATTTAAGCGCTTGATGTTGCAAGCAACAGAGAAGGACCCCAAGCAGGGGGGCCCCTTAGGCCCCTGACACAGAGAGCAGTAGGGAAAGACCCAAACCAGGTTGGGGGTGGGCGGAAGGGGGCAGGCTTTAGTGCCTGATGCACCAAGCAACAAAAAAGGACCCCAACATGGGTGGCCATTTCAGCGCCTGATGCACTGAACAAAAGAGGAACCCAGCCAGGGGGCCCTTTAAGTGACTGACACGAAAAATAAGAGATGGATGCCAGCCAGTTTGGCCATTTAAGCGCTTGATGTTGCAAGCAACAGAGAAGGACCCAAGCAGGGGGGCCCCTTATGCCCCTGATACAGAGAGCAGTAGGGAAGGACCCAAACCGGGTGCTGGGGGGGTAGGGGGGGGACGGGGGCAGGCTTTAGTGCCTGATGCACCAAGCAACAGATAAGGAACCCAGGGAATGTGGCCATTTAAGCTCCAGACACACCAAGCAACAGTGAAAAACTCAAGCCAGGGGCGTCATTTAAGCACCTGGTGAACTGAGCAACAGAGAAGGACCCCAGTCAGAGGCCCTTTAAGTGCCTGACACGCCACGTAATAGAGAAGGACCTCAGCCAGGGTAGGCATTTAAGTGCCTGACACACGAAGCAATAGAGAAGGACCCTAGCTAGGGTGGCCATTTAAGTGCCTGTCCCTCCAAGCAACAGAGAAGGACTCCAACCATGGGGACCCTTTAAACACCTGACACACTGAGCAACAGAGAAGGACCCCAACGGGGTGGGCGGGGCCCTTAGGCACCTGACACATTGACCAACAGGGAACGTCCTCAGCCAGGGCGGCCCTTTAAATGCCTGATATGCCAAGCAACAGAGAAGGACCCCAGCCAGGGTGGCCTTTTAAGTGCCTGACGCACCAGGCCACAGAGAAGGACCCCAGCCAGGGTGGCCATTTAAAAGCCTGTCATGCCAAGCAACACAATAGGACCCCAGGCAGGGGGCCCTTTAAGTGCCCGATGTGCAAAGAAACAGAAAAGGACTCCAGGCACGGTCCCCTTTAAGTGCCTGACACTCCCAACAGTGAAGGACCCCAGTCGGGGTCCCTTTAAGTTCCTGACATGCCAAGCAACAGAGAAGGACCCCCCCAACTTCAGGTGGGGGCCATTTAAGCACCTGACACATTGAGCAATAGGGAGGGACCCAACCAGGTGGGCCCTTTAAGTGCCTGATGCACCGAGCAACAAAAAAGGACCCCAACATGGGTGGCCATTTCAGCGCCTGATGCACTGAACAAAAGAGAAGGAGCCCAGCCAGGGGCACTAATAAGTGGCTGATGTGCCAAGTAACAGAGAAGCACCCCCAGCCAGGGGGCCCTTTAAGTGACTGACACGAAAAATAAGAGATGGATGCCAGCCAGTTTGGCCATTTAAGCGCTTGATGTTGCAAGCAACAGAGAAGGACCCCAAGCACTGGGGCCCCTTATGCCCCTGATACAGAGAGCAGTAGGGAAGGACCCAAACTGGGTGCTGGGGGGGTAGGGGGGGGACGCGGGCAGGCTTTAGTGCCTGATGCACCAAGCAACAGATAAGGAACCCAGGGAATGTGGCCATTTAAGCTCCAGACACACCAAGCAACAGTGAAAAACTCAAGCCAGGGGCGTCATTTAAGCACCTGGTGAACTGAGCAACAGAGAAGGACCCCAGTCAGAGGCCCTTTAAGTGCCTGACACGCCACGTAATAGAGAAGGACCTCAGCCACGGTAGGCATTTAAGTGCCTGACACACGAAGCAATAGAGAAGGACCCTAGCTAGGGTGGCCATTTAAGTGCCTGTCCCTCCAAGCAACAGAGAAGGACTCCAACCACGGGGACCCTTTAAACACCTGACCACACTGAGCAACAGAGAAGGACCCCAACGGGGTGGGCGGGGCCCTTAGGCACCTGACACATTGACCAACAGGGAACGTCCTCAGCCAGGGCGGCCCTTTAAATGCCTGATATGCCAAGCAACAAAGAAGGACCCCAGCCAGGGTGGCCTTTTAAGTGCCTGACGCACCAGGCCACAGAGAAGGACCCCAGCCAGGGTGGCCATTTAAAAGTCTGTCATGCCAAGCAACACAATAGGACCCCAGCCAGGGGGCCCTTTAAGTGACTGACACGAAAAATAAGAGATGGATGCCAGCCAGTTTGGCCATTTAAGCGCTTGATGTTGCAAGCAACAGAGAAGGACCCCAAGCAGGGGGGCCCCTTAGGCCCCTGACACAGAGAGCAGTAGGGAAAGACCCAAACCAGGTTGGGGGTGGGCGGAAGGGGGCAGGCTTTAGTGCCTGATGCACCAAGCAACAAAAAAGGACCCCAACATGGGTGGCCATTTCAGCGCCTGATGCACTGAACAAAAGAGGAACCCAGCCAGGGGGCCCTTTAAGTGACTGACACGAAAAATAAGAGATGGATGTCAGCCAGTTTGGCCATTTAAGCGCTTGATGTTGCAAGCAACAGAGAAGGACCCCAAGCAGGGGGCCCCTTATGCCCCTGATACAGAGAGCAGTAGGGAAGGACCCAAACCGGGTGCTGGGGGGTAGGGGGGGGACGGGGGCAGGCTTTAGTGCCTGATGCACCAAGCAACAGATAAGGAACCCAGGGAATGTGGCCATTTAAGCTCCAGACACACCAAGCAACAGTGAAAAACTCAAGCCAGGGGCATCATTTAAGCACCTGGTGAACTGAGCAACAGAGAAGGACCCCAGGCAGGGGGCCCTTTAAGTGCCCGATGTGCAGAGAAACAGAAAAGGACTCCAGGCATGGTCCCCTTTAAGTGCCTGACACACCAAGTAACAGTGAAGGACCCCAATCGGGGGCCCTTTAAGTGCCTGACATGCCAAGCAACAGAGAAGGACCCCCGAACTGCAGGTGGGGGGCCATTTAAGCACCTGACACATTGAGCAATAGAGAGGGACCCAACCAGGTGGGCCCTTTAAGTGCCTGATGCACCAAGCAACAAAAAAGGACCCCAACATGGGTGGCCATTTCAGCGCCTGATGCACTGAACAAAAGAGGAACCCAGCCAGGGGGCCCTTTAAGTGACTGACACGAAAAATAAGAGATGGATGCCAGCCAGTTTGGCCATTTAAGCGCTTGATGTTGCAAGCAACAGAGAAGGACCCCAAGCAGGGGGGCCCCTTATGCCCCTGATACAGAGAGCAGTAGGGAAGGACCCAAACCGGGTGCTGGGGGGGTAGGGGGGGGACGGGGGCAGGCTTTAGTGCCTGATGCACCAAGCAACAGATAAGGAACCCAGGGAATGTGGCCATTTAAGCTCCAGACACACCAAGCAACAGTGAAAAACTCAAGCCAGGGGCGTCATTTAAGCACCTGGTGAACTGAGCAACAGAGAAGGACCCCAGTCAGAGGCCCTTTAAGTGCCTGACACGCCACGTAATAGAGAAGGACCTCAGCCACGGTAGGCATTTAAGTGCCTGACACACGAAGCAATAGAGAAGGACCCTAGCTAGGGTGGCCATATAAGTGCCTGTCCCTCCAAGCAACAGAGAAGGACTCCAAGCACAGGGACCCTTTAAACACCTGACACACTGAGCAACAGAGAAGGACCCCAACGGGGTGGGCGGGGCCCTTAGGCACCTGACACATTGACCAACAGGGAACGTCCTCAGCCAGGGCGGCCCTTTAAATGCCTGATATGCCAAGCAACAGAGAAGGACCCCAGCCAGGGTGGCCTTTTAAGTGCCTGACGCACCAGGCCACAGAGAAGGACCCCAGCCAGGGTGGCCATTTAAAAGCCTGTCATGCCAAGCAACACAATAGGACCCCAGGCAGGGGGCCCTTTAAGTGCCCGATGTGCAAAGAAACAGAAAAGGACTCCAGGCACAGTCCCCTTTAAGTGCCTGACACTCCCAACAGTGAAGGACCCCAGTCGGGGGTCCCTTTAAGTGCCTGACATGCCAAGCAACAGAGAAGGACCCCCCCAACTTCAGGTGGGGGCCATTTAAGCACCTGACACATTGAGCAATAGGGAGGGACCCAACCAGGTGGGCCCTTTAAGTGCCTGATGCACCGAGCAACAAAAAAGGACCCCAACATGGGTGGCCATTTCAGCGCCTGATGCACTGAACAAAAGAGAAGGAGCCCAGCCAGGGGCACTAATAAGTGGCTGATGTGTCAAGTAACAGAGAAGCACCCCCAGCCAGGGGGCCCTTTAAGTGACTGACACGAAAAATAAGAGATGGATGCCAGCCAGTTTGGCCATTTAAGCGCTTGATGTTGCAAGCAACAGAGAAGGACCCCAAGCAGGGGGGCCCCTTAGGCCCCTGACACAGAGAGCAGTAGGGAAAGACCCAAACCAGGTTGGGGGTGGGCGGAAGGGGGCAGGCTTTAGTGCCTGATGCACCAAGCAACAGAAAAGGAACCCAGGGAATGTGGCCATTTAAGCTCCAGACACACCAAGCAACAGTGAAGAACTCAAGCCAGGGGGATCATTTAAGCACCTGGTGAACTGAGCAACAGAGAAGGACCCCAGGCAGGGGGCCCTTTAAGTGCCCGATGTGCAGAGAAACAGAAAAGGACTCCAGGCATGGTCCCCTTTAAGTGCCTGACACACCAAGTAACAGTGAAGGACCCCAATCGGGGGCCCTTTAAGTGCCTGACATGCCAAGCAACAGAGAAGGACCCCCGAACTGCAGGTGGGGGGCCATTTAAGCACCTGACACATTGAGCAATAGAGAGGGACCCAACCAGGTGGGCCCTTTAAGTGCCTGATGCACCAAGCAACAAAAAAGGACCCCAACATGGGTGGCCATTTCAGCGCCTGATGCACTGAACAAAAGAGGAACCCAGCCAGGGGGCCCTTTAAGTGACTGACACGAAAAATAAGAGATGGATGCCAGCCAGTTTGGCCATTTAAGCGCTTGATGTTGCAAGCAACAGAGAAGGACCCCAAGCAGGGGGGCCCCTTATGCCCCTGATACAGAGAGCAGTAGGGAAGGACCCAAACCGGGTGGTGGGGGGGGTAGGGGGGGGACGGGGGCAGGCTTTAGTGCCTGATGCACCAAGCAACAGATAAGGAACCCAGGGAATGTGGCCATTTAAGCTCCAGACACACCAAGCAACAGTGAAAAACTCAAGCCAGGGGCGTCATTTAAGCACCTGGTGAACTGAGCAACAGAGAAGGACCCCAGTCAGAGGCCCTTTAAGTGCCTGACACGCCACGTAATAGAGAAGGACCTCAGCCAGGGTAGGCATTTAAGTGCCTGACACACGAAGCAATAGAGAAGGACCCTAGCTAGGGTGGCCATTTAAGTGCCTGTCCCTCCAAGCAACAGAGAAGGACTCCAACCACGGGGACCCTTTAAACACCTGACACACTGAGCAACAGAGAAGGACCCCAACGGGGTGGGCGGGGCCCTTAGGCACCTGACACATTGACCAACAGGGAACGTCCTCAGCCAGGGCGGCCCTTTAAATGCCTGATATGCCAAGCAACAGAGAAGGACCCCAGCCAGGGTGGCCTTTTAAGTGCCTGACGCACCAGGCCACAGAGAAGGACCCCAGCCCGGGTGGCCATTTAAAAGTCTGTCATGCCAAGCAACACAATAGGACCCCAGGCAGGGGGCCCTTTAAGTGCCCGATGTGCAAAGAAACAGAAAAGGACTCCAGGCACGGTCCCCTTTAAGTGCCTGACACTCCCAACAGTGAAGGACCCCAGTCGGGGGTCCCTTTAAGTGCCTGACATGCCAAGCAACAGAGAAGGACCCCCCCAACTTCAGGTGGGGGCCATTTAAGCACCTGACACATTGAGCAATAGGGAGGGACCCAACCAGGTGGGCCCTTTAAGTGCCTGATGCACCGAGCAACAAAAAAGGACCCCAACATGGGTGGCCATTTCAGCGCCTGATGCACTGAACAAAAGAGAAGGAGCCCAGCCAGGGGCACTAATAAGTGGCTGATGTGCCAAGTAACAGAGAAGCACCCCCAGCCAGGGGGCCCTTTAAGTGACTGACACGAAAAATAAGAGATGGATGCCAGCCAGTTTGGCCATTTAAGCGCTTGATGTTGCAAGCAACAGAGAAGGACCCCAAGCAGGGGGGCCCCTTAGGCCCCTGACACAGAGAGCAGTAGGGAAAGACCCAAACCAGGTTGGGGGTGGGCGGAAGGGGGCAGGCTTTAGTGCCTGATGCACCAAGCAACAGAAAAGGAACCCAGGGAATGTGGCCATTTAAGCTCCAGACACACCAAGCAACAGTGAAGAACTCAAGCCAGGGGGATCATTTAAGCACCTGGTGAACTGAGCAACAGAGAAGGACCCCAGGCAGGGGGCCCTTTAAGTGCCCGATGTGCAGAAAAACAGAAAAGGACTCCAGGCATGGTCCCCTTTAAGTGCCTGACACACCAAGTAACAGTGAAGGACCCCAATCGGGGGCCCTTTAAGTGCCTGACATGCCAAGCAACAGAGAAGGACCCCCGAACTGCAGGTGGGGGGCCATTTAAGCACCTGACACATTGAGCAATAGAGAGGGACCCAACCAGGTGGGCCCTTTAAGTGCCTGATGCACCAAGCAACAAAAAAGGACCCCAACATGGGTGGCCATTTCAGCGCCTGATGCACTGAACAAAAGAGGAACCCAGCCAGGGGCCCTTTAAGTGACTGACACGAAAAATAAGAGATGGATGCCAGCCAGTTTGGCCATTTAAGCGCTTGATGTTGCAAGCAACAGAGAAGGACCCCAAGCAGGGGGCCCCTTATGCCCCTGATACAGAGAGCAGTAGGGAAGGACCCAAACCGGGTGCTGGGGGGGTAGGGGGGGGACGGGGGCAGGCTTTAGTGCCTGATGCACCAAGCAACAGATAAGGAACCCAGGGAATGTGGCCATTTAAGCTCCAGACACACCAAGCAACAGTGAAAAACTCAAGCCAGGGGCGTCATTTAAGCACCTGGTGAACTGAGCAACAGAGAAGGACCCCAGTCAGAGGCCCTTTAAGTGCCTGACACGCCACGTAATAGAGAAGGACCTCAGCCAGGGTAGGCATTTAAGTGCCTGACACACGAAGCAATAGAGAAGGACCCTAGCTAGGGTGGCCATTTAAGTGCCTGTCCCTCCAAGCAACAGAGAAGGACTCCAACCACGGGGACCCTTTAAACACCTGACACACTGAGCAACAGAGAAGGACCCCAACGGGGTGGGCGGGGCCCTTAGGCACCTGACACATTGACCAACAGGGAACGTCCTCAGCCAGGGCGGCCCTTTAAATGCCTGATATGCCAAGCAACAGAGAAGGACCCCAGCCAGGGTGGCCTTTTAAGTGCCTGACGCACCAGGCCACAGAGAAGGACCCCAGCCCGGGTGGCCATTTAAAAGTCTGTCATGCCAAGCAACACAATAGGACCCCAGGCAGGGGGCCCTTTAAGTGCCCGATGTGCAAAGAAACAGAAAAGGACTCCAGGCACGGTCCCCTTTAAGTGCCTGACACTCCCAACAGTGAAGGACCCCAGTTGGGGGTCCCTTTAAGTGCCTGACATGCCAAGCAACAGAGAAGGACCCCCCCAACTTCAGGTGGGGGCCATTTAAGCACCTGACACATTGAGCAATAGGGAGGGACCCAACCAGGTGGGCCCTTTAAGTGCCTGATGCACCGAGCAACAAAAAGGACCCCAACATGGGTGGCCATTTCAGCGCCTGATGCACTGAACAAAAGAGAAGGAGCCCAGCCAGGGGCACTAATAAGTGGCTGATGTGTCAAGTAACAGAGAAGCACCCCCAGCCAGGGGGCCCTTTAAGTGACTGACACGAAAAATAAGAGATGGATGCCAGCCAGTTTGGCCATTTAAGCGCTTGATGTTGCAAGCAACAGAGAAGGACCCCAAGCAGGGGGGCCCCTTAGGCCCCTGACACAGAGAGCAGTAGGGAAAGACCCAAACCAGGTTGGGGGTGGGCGGAAGGGGGCAGGCTTTAGTGCCTGATGCACCAAGCAACAGAAAAGGAACCCAGGGAATGTGGCCATTTAAGCTCCAGACACACCAAGCAACAGTGAAGAACTCAAGCCAGGGGGATCATTTAAGCACCTGGTGAACTGAGCAACAGAGAAGGACCCCAGGCAGGGGGCCCTTTAAGTGCCCGATGTGCAGAGAAACAGAAAAGGACTCCAGGCATGGTCCCCTTTAAGTGCCTGACACACCAAGTAACAGTGAAGGACCCCAATCGGGGCCCTTTAAGTGCCTGACATGCCAAGCAACAGAGAAGGACCCCCGAACTGCAGGTGGGGGGCCATTTAAGCACCTGACACATTGAGCAATAGAGAGGGACCCAACCAGGTGGGCCCTTTAAGTGCCTGATGCACCAAGCAACAAAAAAGGACCCCAACATGGGTGGCCATTTCAGCGCCTGATGCACTGAACAAAAGAGGAACCCAGCCAGGGGGCCCTTTAAGTGACTGACACGAAAAATAAGAGATGGATGCCAGCCAGTTTGGCCATTTAAGCGCTTGATGTTGCAAGCAACAGAGAAGGACCCCAAGCAGTGGGGCCCCTTATGCCCCTGATACAGAGAGCAGTAGGGAAGGACCCAAACCGGGTGCTGGGGGGGTAGGGGGGGGACGGGGGCAGGCTTTAGTGCCTGATGCACCAAGCAACAGATAAGGAACCCAGGGAATGTGGCCATTTAAGCTCCAGACACACCAAGCAACAGTGAAAAACTCAAGCCAGGGGCGTCATTTAAGCACCTGGTGAACTGAGCAACAGAGAAGGACCCCAGTCAGAGGCCCTTTAAGTGCCTGACACGCCACGTAATAGAGAAGGACCTCAGCCAGGGTAGGCATTTAAGTGCCTGACACACGAAGCAATAGAGAAGGACCCTAGCTAGGGTGGCCATTTAAGTGCCTGTCCCTCCAAGCAACAGAGAAGGACTCCAACCACGGGGACCCTTTAAACACCTGACACATTGAGCAACAGAGAAGGACCCCAACGGGGTGGGCGGGGCCCTTAGGCACCTGACACATTGACCAACAGGGAACGTCCTCAGCCAGGGCGGCCCTTTAAATGCCTGATATGCCAAGCAACAGAGAAGGACCCCAGCCAGGGTGGCCTTTTAAGTGCCTGACGCACCAGGCCACAGAGAAGGACCCCAGCCCGGGTGGCCATTTAAAAGTCCTGTCATGCCAAGCAACACAATAGGACCCCAGGCAGGGGGCCCTTTAAGTGCCCCGATGTGCAAAGAAACAGAAAAGGACTCCAGGCACGGTCCCCTTTAAGTGCCTGACACTCCCAACAGTGAAGGACCCCAGTCGGGGGTCCCTTTAAGTGCCTGACATGCCAAGCAACAGAGAAGGACCCCCCCAACTTCAGGTGGGGGCCATTTAAGCACCTGACACATTGAGCAATAGGGAGGGACCCAACCAGGTGGGCCCTTTAAGTGCCTGATGCACCGAGCAACAAAAAAGGACCCCAACATGGGTGGCCATTTCAGCGCCTGATGCACTGAACAAAAGAGAAGGAGCCCAGCCAGGGGCACTAATAAGTGGCTGATGTGCCAAGTAACAGAGAAGCACCCCCAGCCAGGGGGCCCTTTAAGTGACTGACACGAAAAATAGAGATGGATGCCAGCCAGTTTGGCCATTTAAGCGCTTGATGTTGCAAGCAACAGAGAAGGACCCCAAGCAGGGGGGCCCCTTAGGCCCCTGACACAGAGAGCAGTAGGGAAAGACCCAAACCAGGTTGGGGGTGGGCGGAAGGGGGCAGGCTTTAGTGCCTGATGCACCAAGCAACAGAAAAGGAACCCAGGGAATGTGGCCATTTAAGCTCCAGACACACCACGCAACAGTGAAGAACTCAAGCCAGGGGGATCATTTAAGCACCTGGTGAACTGAGCAACAGAGAAGGACCCCAGGCAGGGGGCCCTTTAAGTGCCCGATGTGCAGAGAAACAGAAAAGGACTCCAGGCATGGTCCCCTTTAAGTGCCTGACACACCAAGTAACAGTGAAGGGACCCCAATCGGGGGCCCTTTAAGTGCCTGACATGCCAAGCAACAGAGAAGGACCCCCGAACTGCAGGTGGGGGGCCATTTAAGCACCTGACACATTGAGCAATAGAGAGGGACCCAACCAGGTGGGCCCTTTAAGTGCCTGATGCACCAAGCAACAAAAAAGGACCCAACATGGGTGGCCATTTCAGCGCCTGATGCACTGAACAAAAGAGGAACCCAGCCAGGGGGCCCTTTAAGTGACTGACACGAAAAATAAGAGATGGATGCCAGCCAGTTTGGCCATTTAAGCGCTGATGTTGCAAGCAACAGAGAAGGACCCCAAGCAGGGGGGCCCCTTATGCCCCTGATACAGAGAGCAGTAGGGAAGGACCCAAACCGGGTGCTGGGGGGTAGGGGGGGACGTGGGCAGGCTTTAGTGCCTGATGCACCAAGCAACAGATAAGGAACCCAGGGAATGTGGCCATTTAAGCTCCAGACACACCAAGCAACAGTGAAAAACTCAAGCCAGGGGCGTCATTTAAGCACCTGGTGAACTGAGCAACAGAGAAGGACCCAGTCAGAGGCCCTTTAAGTGCCTGACACGCCACGTAATAGAGAAGGACCTCAGCCAGGGTAGGCATTTAAGTGCCTGACACACGAAGCAATAGAGAAGGACCCTAGCTAGGGTGGCCATTTAAGTGCCTGTCCCTCCAAGCAACAGAGAAGGACTCCAACCACGGGGACCCTTTAAACACCTGACACACTGAGCAACAGAGAAGGACCCCAACGGGGTGGGCGGGGCCCTTAGGCACCTGACACATTGACCAACAGGGAACGTCCTCAGCCAGGGCGGCCCTTTAAATGCCTGATATGCCAAGCAACAGAGAAGGACCCCAGCCAGGGTGGCCTTTTAAGTGCCTGACGCACCAGGCCACAGAGAAGGACCCCAGCCCGGGTGGCCATTTAAAAGTCTGTCATGCCAAGCAACACAATAGGACCCCAGGCAGGGGGCCCTTTAAGTGCCCGATGTGCAAAGAAACAGAAAAGGACTCCAGGCACGGTCCCCTTTAAGTGCCTGACACTCCCAACAGTGAAGGACCCCAGTCGGGGTCCCTTTAAGTGCCTGACATGCCAAGCAACAGAGAAGGACCCCCCAACATCAGGTGGGGGCCATTTAAGCACCTGACACATTGAGCAATAGGGAGGGACCCAACCAGGTGGGCCCTTTAAGTGCCTGATGCACCGAGCAACAAAAAAGGACCCCAACATGGGTGGCCATTTCAGCGCCTGATGCACTGAACAAAAGAGAAGGAGCCCAGCCAGGGGCACTAATAAGTGGCTGATGTGCCAAGTAACAGAGAAGCACCCCCAGCCAGGGGGCCCTTTAAGTGACTGACACGAAAAATAAGAGATGGATGCCAGCCAGTTTGGCCATTTAAGCGCTTGATGTTGCAAGCAACAGAGAAGGACCCCAAGCAGGGGGGCCCCTTAGGCCCCTGACACAGAGAGCAGTAGGGAAAGACCCAAACCAGGTTGGGGGTGGGCGGAAGGGGGCAGGCTTTAGTGCCTGATGCACCAAGCAACAAAAAAGGACCCCAACATGGGTGGCCATTTCAGCGCCTGATGCACTGAACAAAAGAGGAACCCAGCCAGGGGGCCCTTTAAGTGACTGACACGAAAAATAAGAGATGGATGCCAGCCAGTTTGGCCATTTAAGCGCTTGATGTTGCAAGCAACAGAGAAGGACCCCAAGCAGGGGGGCCCCTTATGCCCCTGATACAGAGAGCAGTAGGGAAGGACCCAAACCGGGTGGTGGGGGGGTTAGGGGGGGACGGGGGCAGGCTTTAGTGCCTGATGCACCAAGCAACAGATAAGGAACCCAGGGAATGTGGCCATTTAAGCTCCAGACACACCAAGCAACAGTGAAAACTCAAGCCAGGGGCGTCATTTAAGCACGTGGGTGAACTGAGCAACAGTGAAGGACCCCAGTCAGAGGCCCTTTAAGTGCCTGACACGCCACGTAATAGAGAAGGACCTCAGCCCAGGGTAGGCATTTAAGTGCCTGACACACGAAGCAATAGAGAAGGACCCTAGCTAGGGTGGCCATTTAAGTGCCTGTCCCTCCAAGCAACAGAGAAGGACTCCAACCATGGGACCCTTTAAACACCTGACACACTGAGCAACAGAGAAGGGACCCCAACGGGGTGGGCGGGGGCCCTTAGGCACCTGACACATTGACCAACAGGGAACGTCCTCAGCCAGGGCGGCCCTTTAAATGCCTGATATGCCAAGCAACAGAGAAGGACCCCAGCCAGGGGGGCTTTTAAGTTGCCTGACGCACCAGGCCACAGAGAAGGACCCCAGCCCGGGTGGCCATTTAAAAGTCTGTCATGCCAAGCAACACAATAGGACCCCAGGCAGGGGCCTTTAAGTGCCAGATGTGCAAAGAAACAGAAAAGGACTCCAGGCACGGTCCCCTTTAGTGCCTGACACTCCCAACAGTGAGGACCCCAGTCGGGGGTCCCTTTAAGTGCCTGGACATTGCCAAGCAACAGAGAAGGACCCCCCCACTTCAGGTGGGGGCCATTTAAGCACCTGACACATTGAGCAATAGGGAGGGACCCAACCAGGTGGGCCCTTAAGTGCCTGATGCACCGAGCAACAAAAAAGGACCCCAAGATGGGTGGCCATTACAGCGCCTGATGCACTGAACAAAAGAGAAGGAGCCCAGCCAGGGGCACTAATTAAGTGGCTGATGTGCCAAGTAACGAGAAGCACCCCCAGCCAGGGGGCCCTTTAAGTGACTGACACGAAAAATAAGAGATGGATGCCAGCCAGTTTGGCCATTTAAGCGCTTGATGTTGCGAAGCAACAGAGAAGGACCCCAAGCAGGGGGGCCCCTTAGGCCCCTGACACAGAGAGCAGTAGGGAAAGACCCAAACCAGGTTGGGGGTGGCGGAGGGGGCAGGCTTTAGTGCCTGATGCACCAGCAACAAAAAAGGACCCCAACATGGGTGGCCATTTCAGCGCCTTATGCACTGAATAAAAGAGGAACCCAGCCAGAGGGCCCTTTAAGTGACTGACACGAAAAATAAGAGATGGATGCCAGCAGTTTGGCCATTAAGCGCTTGATGTTGCAAGCAACAGAGAAGGACCCAAGCAGGGGGGCCCCTTATGCCCCTGATACAGAGAGCAGTAGGGAAGGGACCCAAACGGGTGCTGGGGGGGTAGGGGGGGACGGGGGCAGGCTTTAGTGCCTGATGCACCAAGCAACAGATAAGGAACCCCAGGGGAATGTGGCCATTTAAGCTCCAGACACACCAAGCAACAGTGAAAAACTCAAGCCAGGGGCGTCATTTAAGCACCTGGTGAACTGAGCAACAGAGAAGGACCCCAGTCAGAGGCCCTTTAAGTGCCTGACCACGCCACGTAATAGAGAAGGACCTCAGCCAGGGTAGGCATTTAAGTGCCTGACACACGAAGACAATAGAGAAGGACCCTAGCTAGGGTGGCCATTTAAGTGCCTGTCCCTCCAAGCAACAGAGAAGGACTCCAACACGGGGACCCTTAAACACCTGACACACTGAGCAAAGAGAAGGACCCCAACGGGTGGGCGGGGACCCTTAGGCACCTGACACATTGACCAACAGGGAACGTCCTCAGCCAGGGCGGCCTTTAAATGCCTGATATGCAAAGCAACAGAGAAGGACCCCGCCAGGGTGCCTTTTAAGTGCCTGACGCACAGGCCACAGAGAAGGACCCCAGCCCGGGTGGCCATTTAAAAGTCTGTCATGCCAAGCAACACAATAGGCCCCAGGCAGGGGCCCTTAAGTGCCGATGTGCAAAGAAACCAGAAAAGGACTCCAGGCACGGTCCCCCTTTAAGTGCCTACACTCCCAACAGTGAAGGACCCCAGTCGGGGGTCCCTTTAAGTGCCTGACATGCCAAGCAACAGAGAAGGACCCCCCCAACTTCAGGTGGGGGCCATTTAAGCACCTGACACATTGAGCAATAGGGAGGGACCCCAACCAGGTGGGACCTTTAAGTGCCTGATGCACCGAGAGCCAACAAAAAAGGACCCCAATGGGTGGCCATTTCAGGCCTGATGCACTGAACAAAAGAGAAGAGCCCAGCAGGGGCACTAATAAGTGGCTGATGTGCCAAGTAAACAGAGAAGCACCCCCAGCCAGGGGGCCCTTTAAGTGACTGACACGAAAAATAAGAGATGGATGCCAGCCAGTTTGGCCATTAAGCGCTTGATGTTGCAAGCAACAGAGAAGGACCCCAAGCAGGGGGGCCCCTTAGGCCCCTGACACAGAGAGCAGTAGGGAAAGACCCAAACCAGGTTGGGGGTGGGCGGAAGGGGGCAGGCTTTAGTGCCTGATGCACCAAGCAACAGAAAAGGAACCCAGGGAATGTGGCCATTTAAGCTCCAGACACACCAAGCAACAGTGAAGAACTCAAGCCAGGGGGATCATTTAAGCACTGGTGAACTGAGCAACAGAGAAGGGACCCCAGGCAGCGGGCCCTTTAAGTGCCCGATGTGCAGAGAAACAGAAAAGGACTCCAGGCATGGTCCCCTTTAAGTGCTGACACACCAAGTAACAGTGAAGGACCCCAATCGGTGCCCTTTAAGTGCCTGACATGCCAAGCAACAGAGAAGGACCCCCGAACTGCAGGTGGGGGGCCATTTAAGCACCTGACACATTGAGCAATAGAGAGGGACCCAACCAGGTGGGCCCTTTAAGTGCCTGATGCACCAAGCAACCAAAAAAGGACCCCAACATGGGTGGCCATTTCAGCGCCTGATGCACTGAACAAAAGAGGAACCCAGCCAGGGGGCCCTTTAAGTGACTGACACGAAAAATAAGAGATGGATGCCAGCCAGTTTGGCCATTTAAGCGCTTGATGTTGCAAGCAACAGAGAAGGACCCCAAGCAGTGGGGCCCCTTATGCCCCTGATACAGAGAGCAGTAGGGAAGGACCCAACCGGGTTGCTGGGGGGGTAGGGGGGGGACGGGGGCAGGCCTTTAGTGCCTGATGCACCAAGCAACAGATAAGGAACCCAGGGAATGTGGCCATTTAAGCTCCAGACACACCAAGCAACAGTGAAAAACTCAAGCCAGGGGCGTCATTTAAGCACCTGGTGAACTGAGCAACAGAGAAGGACCCCAGTCAGAGGCCCTTTAAGTGCCTGACACGCCACGTAATAGAGAAGGACTCAGCCAGGGTAGGCATTTAAGTGCCTTGACACACGAAGCAATAGAGAAGGACCCTAGCTAGGGTGGCCATTTAAGTGCCTGTCCCTCCAAGCAACAGAGAAGGACTCCAACCACGGGGACCCTTTAACACCTGACACATTGAGCAACAGAGAAGGACCCCAACGGGGTGGGCGGGGCCCTTAGGCACCTGACACATTGACCAACAGGGAACGTCCTCAGCCAGGGCGGCCCTTTAAATGCCTGATATGCCAAGCAACAGAGAAGGACCCCAGCCAGGGTGGCCTTTTAAGTGCCTGACGCACCAGGCCACAGAGAAGGACCCCAGCCCGGGTGGCCATTTTAAAAGTCTGTCATGCCAAGCAACACAATAGGACCCCAGGCAGGGGGCCCTTTAAGTGCCCGATGTGCAAAGAAACAGAAAAGGACTCCAGGCACGGTCCCCTTTAAGTGCCTGACACTCCCAACAGGTGAAGGACCCCAGTCGGGGGTCCCTTTAAGTGCCTGACATGCCAAGCAACAGAGAAGGACCCCCCCAACTTCAGCTGGGGGCCATTTAAGCACCTGACACATTGAGCAATAGGGAGGGACCCAACCAGGTGGGCCCTTTAAGTGCCTGATGCACCGAGCAACAAAAAAGGACCCCAACATGGGTGGCCATTTCAGCGCCTGATGCACTGAACAA
This sequence comes from Bos indicus x Bos taurus, assembly GCF_003369695.1. Lineage (NCBI taxonomy): Eukaryota > Metazoa > Chordata > Mammalia > Artiodactyla > Bovidae > Bos > Bos indicus x Bos taurus. Next base: position 27,786 of record NW_020867762.1, read on the forward strand.
AAAGAGAAGGAGCCCAGCCAGGGGCACTAATAAGTGGCTGATGTTCCAAGTAGAGTAACAGAGAAGCACCCCCAGCCAGGGGGCCCTTTAAGTGACTGACACGAAAAATAAGAGATGGATGCAGCCAGTTGGCCATTTAAGCGCTTGATGTTGCAAGCAACAGAGAAGGACCCCAAGCAGGGGGGCCCCTTAGGCCCCTGACACAGAGAGAGCAGTAGGGAAAGACCCAAACCAGGTTGGGGGTGGGCGGAAGGGGGCAGGCTTTAGTGCCTGATGCACCAAGCAACAGAAAAGGAACCCAGGGAATGTGGCCATTTAAGCTCCCAGACACAACCACGCAACAGTGAAGAACTCAAGCCAGGGGATCATTTAAGCACCTGGTGAACTGAGCAAGAACAGAGAAGGACCCCGGCAGGGGGCCCTTTAAGTGCCCGATGTGCAGAGAAACAGAAAAGGACTCCAGGCATGGTCCCCTTAAGTGCCTGACACACCAAGTAACAGTGAAGGACCCCAATCGGGGGCCCTTTAAGTGCCTACATGCCAAGCAACAGAGAAGGACCCCCGAACTGCAGGTGGGGGGCCATTTAAGCACCTGACACATTGAGCAATAGAGAGGGACCAACCAGGTGGGCCCTTTAGTGCCTGATGCACCAAGCAACAAAAAGGACCCCAACATGGGTGGCCATTTCAGCGCCTGATGCCACTGAACAAAAGAGGAACCCAGCCAGGGGGCCCTTTTAAGTGACTGACACGAAAAATAGAGATGGATGCCAGCCAGTTTGGCCCATTTAAGCGCTTGATGTTGCAAGCAACAGAGAAGGACCCCAAGCAGGGGGCCCCTTATGCCCCTGATACAGAGAGCAGTAGGGAAGGACCCAAACCGGGTGCTGGGGGGGTAGGGGGGGGACGTGGGCAGGCTTTAGTGCCTGATGCACCAAGCAACAGATAAGGAACCCAGGGAATGTGGCCATTTAAGCTCCAGACACACCAAGCAACAGTGAAAAACTCAAGCCAGGGGCGTCATTTAAGCACCTGGTGAACTGAGCAACAGAGAAGGACCCCAGTCAGAGGCCCTTTAAGTGCCTGACACGCCACGTAATAGAGAAGGACCTCAGCCAGGGTAGGCATTTAAGTGCCTGACACACGAAGCAATAGAGAAGGACCCTAGCTAGGGTGGCCATTTAAGTGCCTGTCCCTCCAAGCAACAGAGAAGGACTCCAACCACGGGGACCCTTTAAACACCTGACACACTGAGCAACAGAGAAGGACCCCAACGGGGTGGGCGGGGCCCTTAGGCACCTGACACATTGACAACAGGGAACGTCCTCAGCCAGGGCGGCCCTTTAAATGCCTGATATGCCAAGCAACAGAGAAGGACCCCAGCCAGGGTGGCCTTTTAAGTGCCTGACGCACCAGGCCACAGAGAAGGACCCCAGCCCGGGTGGCCATTTAAAAGTCTGTCATGCCAAGCAACACAATAGGACCCCAGGCAGGGGGCCCTTTAAGTGCCCGATGTGCAAAGAACAGAAAAGGACTCCAGGCACGGTCCCCTTTAAGTGCCTGACCACTCCCAACAGTGAAGGACCCCAGTCGGGGGTCCCTTTAAGTGCCTGACATGCCAAGCAACAGAGAAGGACCCCCCCAACATCAGGTGGGGGCCATTTAAGCACCTGACACATTGAGCAATAGGGAGGGACCCAACCAGGTGGGCCCTTTAAGTGCCTGATGCACCGAGCAACAAAAAGGACCCCAACATGGGTGGCCATTTCAGCGCCTGATGCACTGAACAAAAGAGAAGGAGCCCAGCCAGGGGCACTAATAAGTGGCTGATGTGCCAAGTAACAGAAGAGCACCCCCAGCCAGGGGCGCCCTTTAAGTGACTGACACGAAAATAAGAGATGGATGCCAGCCAGTTTGGCCATTTAAGCGCTTGATGTTGCAAGCACAGAGAAGGACCCCAAGCAGGGGGGCCCCTTAGGCCCCTGACACAGAGAGCAGTAGGGAAAGACCCAAACCAGGTTGGGGGTGGGCGGAAGGGGGCAGGCTTTAGTGCCTGATGCACCAAGCAACAGAAAAGGAACCCAGGGAATGTGGCCATTTAGCTCCAGACACACCAAGCAACAGTGAAGAACTCAAGCCAGGGGGATCATTTAAGCACCTGGTGAACTGAGCAACAGAGAAGGACCCCAGGCAGGGGGCCCTTTAAGTGCCCGATGTGCAGAGAAACAGAAAAGGACTCCAGGCAGGTCCCCTTTAAGTGCCTGACACACCAAGAGTGAAGGACCCCAATGGGGGCCCTTTAAGTGCCTGACATGCCAAGCAACAGAAAGGACCCCAACAGGTGGGCCATTTAAGGACACATTGAGCAATCAGGTGGGCTTTAAGTGCCTGATGCACCAAGCAACAAAAAAGGACCCCACAGGGCCATTTCAGCGCCTGACACCAGGAACCCAGCCAGGGGCCCTTTAAGTGACTGACACGAAAAATAAGAGATGGATGCCAGCCAGTTTGGCCATTTAAGCGCTTGATGTTGCAAGCAACAGAGAAGGACCCCAAGCAGGGGGGCCCCTTATGCCCCTGATACAGAGAGCAGTAGGGAAGGACCCAAACCGGGTGCTGGGGGGGTAGGGGGGGGACGGGGGCAGGCTTTAGTGCCTGATGCACCAAGCAACAGATAAGGAACCCAGGGAATGTGGCCATTTAAGCTCCAGACACACCAAGCAACAGTGAAAAACTCAAGCCAGGGGCGTCATTTAAGCACCTGGTGAACTGAGCAACAGAGAAGGACCCCAGTCAGAGGCCCTTTAAGTGCCTGACACGCCACGTAATAGAGAAGGACCTCAGCCACGGTAGGCATTTAAGTGCCTGACACACGAAGCAATAGAGAAGGACCCTAGCTAGGGTGGCCATTTAAGTGCCTGTCCCTCCAAGCAACAGAGAAGGACTCCAACCACGGGGACCCTTTAAACACCTGACACACTGAGCAACAGAGAAGGACCCCAACGGGGTGGGCGGGGCCCTTAGGCACCTGACACATTGACCAACAGGGAACGTCCTCAGCCAGGGCGGCCCTTTAAATGCCTGATATGCCAAGCAACAGAGAAGGACCCCAGCCAGGGTGGCCTTTTAAGTGCCTGACGCACCAGGCCACAGAGAAGGACCCCAGCCAGGGTGGCCATTTAAAAGTCTGTCATGCCAAGCAACACAATAGGACCCCAGGCAGGGGGCCCTTTAAGTGCCCGATGTGCAAAGAAACAGAAAAGGACTCCAGGCACGGTCCCCTTTAAGTGCCTGACACTCCCAACAGTGAAGGACCCCAGTCGGGGGTCCCTTTAAGTGCCTGACATGCCAAGCAACAGAGAAGGACCCCCCCAACTTCAGGTGGGGGCCATTTAAGCACCTGACACATTGAGCAATAGGGAGGGACCCAACCAGGTGGGCCCTTTAAGTGCCTGATGCACCGAGCAACAAAAAAGGACCCCAACATGGGTGGCCATTTCAGCGCCTGATGCACTGAACAAAAGAGAAGGAGCCCAGCCAGGGGCACTAATAAGTGGCTGATGTGCCAAGTAACAGAGAAGCACCCCCAGCCAGGGGGCCCTTTAAGTGACTGACACGAAAAATAAGAGATGGATGCCAGCCAGTTTGGCCATTTAAGCGCTTGATGTTGCAAGCAACAGAGAAGGACCCCAAGCAGGGGGGCCCCTTATGCCCCTGATACAGAGAGCAGTAGGGAAGACCCAAACCGGGTGCTGGGGGTAGGGGGGGACGGGGCAGGCTTTAGTGCCTGATGCACCAAGCAACAGAAAGGAACCCAGGGAATGTGGCCATTTAAGCTCCAGACACACCAAGCAACAGTGAAAACTCAAGCCAGGGGCGTCATTTAAGCACCTGGTGAACTGAGCAACAGAGAAGGACCCCAGTCAGAGGCCTTTAAGTGCCTGACACGCCACGTAATAGAGAAGGACCTCAGCCACGGTAGGCATTAAGTGCCTGACACACGAAGCAATAGAGAAGGACCCTAGCTAGGGTGGCCATTTAAGTGCCTGTCCCTCCAAGCAACAGAGAAGGACTCCAACCACGGGACCCTTTAAACACCTGACACACTGAGCAACAGAGAAGGACCCCAACGGGGTGGGCGGGGCCTTAGGCACCTGACACATTGACCAACAGGAACGTCCTCAGCCAGGGCGGCCCTTTAATGCCTGATTGCCAAGCAACAAAGAAGGACCCCAGCCAGGGTGGCCTTTTAAGTGCCTGACGCACCAGGCCACAGAGAAGGACCCAGCCAGGGTGGCCATAAAAGCCTGTCATGCCAAGCAACACAATAGGACCCCAGCCAGGGGGCCCTTTAAGTGACTGACACGAAAAAAAGAGATGGATGCCAGCCAGTTGGCCATTTAAGCGCTTGATGTGCAAGCAACAGAGAAGGACCCCAAGCAGGGGGGCCCCTTAGGCCTGACACAGAGAGCAGTAGGGAAAGACCCAACAGGTTGGGGGTGGGCGGAAGGGGCAGGCTTTAGTGCCTGATGCACCAGCAACAAAAAAAGGACCCCAACCTGGGTGGCCATTTCAGCGCCTGCTGCACTGAACAAAGAGGAACCCAGCAGGGGGCCTTTAAGTGACTGACACGAAAAATAAGAGATGGATGCCAGCCAGTTTGGCCATTAAAGCGCTTGATGTTGCAAGCAACAGAGAGGACCCCAAGCAGGGGGGGCCCCTTATGCCCCTGATACAGAGAGCAGTAGGGAAGGACCCAACCGGGTGCTGGGGGGGTAGGGGGGGGACGGGGCAGGCTTTAGTGCCTGATGCACCAAGCAACAGATAAGGACCCAGGGAATGTGGCCATTTAAGCTCCAGACACACCAACAACAGTGAAAAACTCAAGCCAGGGGCGTCATTTAAGCACCTGTAAACTGAGCAACAGAGAAGGACCCAGTCAGAGGCCCTTTAAGTGCCTGACACGCCACGTAATAGAGAAGGACCTCAGCCACGGTAGGCATTTAAGTGCCTGACACACGAAGCAATAGAGAAGGACCCTAGCTAGGGTGGCCATATAAGTGCCTGTCCTCCAAGCAACAGAGAAGGACTCCAACCACGGGGACCCTTTAAACACTGACACACTGAGCACAGTGAAGGACCCCAACGGGGTGGGCGGGGCCCTTAGGCACCTGACACCATTGACCAACAGGGAACGTCCTCAGCCAGGGCGGCCCTTTAAATGCCTGATATGCCAAGCAACAGAGGAAGGACCCCCAGCCAGGGTGGCCTTTTAAGTGCCTGACGCACCAGGCCACAGAGAAGGACCCCAGCCAGGGTGGCCATTTAAAAGCCTGTCATGCCAAGCAACACAATAGGACCCCAGGCAGGGGCCCTTTAAGTGCCCGATGTGCAAAGAAACAGAAAAGGACTCCAGGCCACAGTCCCCTTTAAGTGCCTGACACTCCCAACAGTGAAGGACCCAGTCGGGGTCCCTTTAAGTGCCTGACATGCCCAGCAACAGAGAAGGACCCCCCCAACTTCAGGGGGGGCCATTTAAGCACCTGACACATTGAGCAATAGGGAGGACCAACCATGGTGGGCCCTTTAAGTGCCCTGATGCACCGAAGCAACAAAAAAAGGACCCCCAAGATGGGTGGCCATTTCAGCGCCTGATGCACTGAACAAAAGAGAAAGGAGCCCAGCCAGGGGCACTAATAAGTGGCTGATGTGCCAAGTAACAGAGAAAGCACCCCCAGCCAGGGGCCCTTTAAGTGACTGGACACGAAAAAATAAGAGATGGATGCCAGCCAGTTTGGCATTTAAGCGCTTGATGTTGCAAGCAACAGAGAAGGACCCAAGCAGGGGGCCCCTTAGGCCCCTGAACAGAGAGCAGTAGGGAAAGACCCAAAACCAGGTTGGGGGTGGGCGGAAGGGGGCAGGCTTTAGTGCCTGATGCACCAAGCAACAGAAAAGGAACCCAGGGAATGTGGCCATTTAAGCTCCAGACACACCAAGCAACAGTGAAGAACTCAAGCCAGGGGGATCATTTAAGCACCTGGTGAACTGAAGCAACAGAGAAGGACCCCAGGCAGGGGCCCTTTAAGTGCCCGATGTGCAGAGAAACAGAAAAGGACTCCAGGCATGGTCCCTTTAAGTGCCTGACACACCAAGTAACAGTGAAGACCCCAATCGGGGGCCCTTTAAGTGCCTGACATGCCAAGCAACAGAGAAGGACCCCCGAACTGCAGGTGGGGGCCATTTAAGCACCTGACACACATTGAGCAATAGAGAGGGACCCAACCAGTGGGCCTTTAAGTGCCTGATGCACCAAGCAACAAAAGGGACCCCAACATGGGTGGCCATTTCAGCGCCTGATGCACTGAACAAAAGAGGAACCCAGCCAGGGGGCCCTTTAAGTGACTGACACGAAAAATAAGAGATGGATGCCAGCCAGTTTGGCCATTTAAGCGCTTGATGTTGCAAGCAACAGAGAAGGACCCCAAGCAGGGGGGCCCCTTATGCCCCTGACACAGAGAGCAGTAGGGAAAGACCCAAACCAGGTTGGGGGTGGGCGGAAGGGGGCAGGCTTTAGTGCCTGATGCACCAAGCAACAAAAAAGGACCCCAACATGGGTGGCCATTTCAGCGCCTGATGCACTGAACAAAAGAGGAACCCAGCCAGGGGGCCCTTAAGTGACTGACATGAAAATAGAGATGGATGCCAGCCAGTTTGGCCATTTAAGCGCTTGATGTTGCAAGCAACAGAGAAGGACCCCAAGCAGGGGGGCCCCTTATGCCCCTGATACAGAGAGCAGTAGGGAAGGACCCAAACCGGGTGGTGGGGGGTAGGGGGGGGAGGGGGCAGGCTTTAGTGCCTGATGCCACCAAGCACAGATAAGGAACCCAGGGAATGTGGCATTTAAGCTCCAGACACACCAAGCAACAGTGAAAAACTCAAGCCAGGGGCGTCATTTAAGCACCTGGTGAACTGAGCAACAGTGAAGGACCCCAGTCAGAGGCCCTTTAAGTGCCTGACACGCCACGTAATAGAGAAGGACCTCAGCCAGGGTAGGCATTTAAGTGCCTGACACACGAAGCAATAGAGAAGGACCCTAGCTAGGGTGCCATTTAAGTGCCTGTCCCTCCAAGCAACAGAGAAGGACTCCAACCACGGGGACCCTTTAAACACCTGACACACTGAGCAACAGAGAAGGACCCCAACGGGGTGGGCGGGGCCTTAGGCACCTGACACATTGACCAACAGGGAACGTCCTCAGCCAGGCGGCCCTTTAAATGCCTGATATGCCAAGCAACAGAGAAGGACCCCAGCCAGGGTGGCCTTTTAAGTGCCTGACGCACCAGGCCACAGAGAGGACCCCAGCCAGGGTGGCCATTTAAAGCCTGTCATGCCAAGCAACACAATAGGACCCCAGGCAGGGGGCCCTTTAAGTGCCCGATGTGCAAAGAACAGAAAGGACTCCAGGCACAGTCCCCTTTAAGTGCCTGACACTCCCAACAGTGAAGGACCCAGTCGGGGGTCCCTTTAAGTGCCTGACATGCCCAGCAACAGAGAAGGACCCCCCCAACTTCAGGTGGGGGCCATTTAAGCACCTGACACATTGAGCAATAGGGAGGGACCCAACCAGGTGGGCCCTTTAAGTGCCTGATGCACCGAGCAACAAAAAAGGACCCCAAGATGGGTGGCCATTTCAGCGCCTGATGCACTGAACAAAAGAGAAGGAGCCCAGCCAGGGGCACTAATAAGTGGCTGATGTGCCAAGTAACAGAGAAGCACCCCCAGCCAGGGGGCCCTTTAAGTGACTGACACGAAAAATAAGAGATGGATGCCAGCCAGTTTGGCCATTTAAGCGCTTGATGTTGCAAGCAACAGAGAAGGACCCCAAGCAGGGGGGCCCCTTAGGCCCCTGACACAGAGAGCAGTAGGGAAAGACCCAAACCAGGTTGGGGGTGGGCGGAAGGGGGCAGGCTTAGTGCCTGATGCACCAAGCAACAGAAAAGGAACCCAGGGAATGTGGCCATTTAAGCTCCAGACACACCAAGCAACAGTGAAGAACTCAAGCCAGGGGGATCATTAAGCACCTGGTGAACTGAGCAACAGAGAAGGACCCAGGCAGGGGGCCCTTTAAGTGCCCGATGTGCAGAGAAACAGAAAAGGACTCCAGGCATGGGTCCCCTTTAAGTGCCTGACACACCAAGTAACAGTGAAGGACCCCAATCGGGGGCCCTTTAAGTGCCTGACATGCCAAGCAACAGAGAAGGACCCCCGAACTGCAGGTGGGGGCCATTTAAGCACCTGACACATTGAGCAATAGAGAGGGACCCAACCAGGTGGGCCCTTTAAGTGCCTGATGCACCAAGCAACAAAAAAGGACCCCAACATGGGTGGCCATTTCAGCGCCTGATGCACTGAACAAAAGAGGAACCCAGCCAGGGGGCCCTTTAAGTGACTGACACGAAAAATAAGAGATGGATGCCAGCCAGTTTGGCCATTTAAGCGCTTGATGTTGCAAGCAACAGAGAAGGACCCCAAGCAGGGGGGCCCCTTATGCCCCTGATACAGAGAGCAGTAGGGAAGGACCCAAACCGGGGCTGGGGGGGTAGGGGGGACGGGGGCAGGCTTTAGTGCCTGATGCACCAAGCAACAGATAAGGAACCCAGGGAATGTGGCCATTTAAGCTCCAGACACACCAAGCAACAGTGAAAAACTCAAGCCAGGGGCGTCATTTAAGCACCTGGTGAACTGAGCAACAGAGAAGGACCCCAGTCAGAGGCCCTTTAAGTGCCTGACACGCCACGTAATAGAGAAGGACCTCAGCCAGGGTAGGCATTTAAGTGCCTGACACACGAAGCAATAGAGAAGGACCCTAGCTAGGGTGGCCATTTAAGTGCCTGTCCCTCCAAGCAACAGAGAAGGACTCCAACCACGGGGACCCTTTAAACACCTGACACACTGAGCAACAGAGAAGGACCCCAACGGGGTGGGCGGGGCCCTTAGGCACCTGACACATTGACCAACAGGGAACGTCCTCAGCCAGGGCGGCCCTTTAAATGCCTGATATGCCAAGCAACAGAGAAGGACCCCAGCCAGGGTGGCCTTTTAAGTGCCTGACGCACCAGGCCACAGAGAAGGACCCCAGCCAGGGTGGCCATTTAAAAGTCTGTCATGCCAAGCAACACAATAGGACCCCAGGCAGGGGCCCTTTAAGTGCCCGATGTGCAAAGAAACAGAAAAGGACTCCAGGCACGGTCCCCTTTAAGTGCCTGACACTCCCAACAGTGAAGGACCCCAGTCGGGGGTCCCTTTAAGTGCCTGACATGCCCAGCAACAGAGAAGGACCCCCCCAACTTCAGGTGGGGGCCATTTAAGCACCTGACACATTGAGCAATAGGGAGGGACCCAACCAGGTGGGCCCTTTAAGTGCCTGATGCACCGAGCAACAAAAAAGGACCCCAACATGGGTGGCCATTTCAGCGCCTGATGCACTGAACAAAAGAGAAGGAGCCCAGCCAGGGGCACTAATAAGTGGCTGATGTGCCAAGTAACAGAGAAGCACCCCCAGCCAGGGGCCCTTTAAGTGACTGACACGAAAAATAAGAGATGGATGCCAGCCAGTTTGGCCATTTAAGCGCTTGATGTTGCAAGCAACAGAGAAGGACCCCAAGCAGGGGGGCCCCTTAGGCCCCTGACACAGAGAGCAGTAGGGAAAGACCCAAACCAGGTTGGGGGTGGGCGGAAGGGGGCAGGCTTTAGTGCCTGATGCACCAAGCAACAGAAAGGAACCCAGGGAATGTGGCCATTTAAGCTCCAGACACACCAAGCAACAGTGAAGAACTCAAGCCAGGGGGTCATTTAAGCACCTGGTGAACTGAGCAACAGAGAAGGACCCCAGGCAGGGGGCCCTTTAAGTGCCCGATGTGCAGAGAAACAGAAAAGGACTCCAGGCATGGTCCCCTTTAAGTGCCTGACACACCAAGTAACAGTGAAGGACCCCAATCGGGGCCCTTTAAGTGCCTGACATGCCAAGCAACAGAGAAGGACCCCGAACTGCAGGTGGGGGGCCATTTAAGCACCTGACACATTGAGCAATAGAGAGGGACCCAACCAGGTGGGCCCTTTAAGTGCCTGATGCACCAAGCAACAAAAAAGGACCCCAACATGGGTGGCCATTTCAGCGCCTGATGCACTGAACAAAAGAGAACCCAGCCAGGGGCCCTTTAAGTGACTGACACGAAAAATAAGAGATGGATGCCAGCCAGTTTGGCCATTTAAGCGCTTGATGTTGCAAGCAACAGAGAAGGACCCCAAGCAGGGGGGCCCCTTATGCCCCTGATACAGAGAGCAGTAGGGAAGGACCCAAACCGGGTGCTGGGGGGTAGGGGGGGACGGGGGCAGGCTTTAGTGCCTGATGCACCAAGCAACAGATAAGGAACCCAGGGAATGTGGCCATTTAAGCTCCAGACACACCAAGCAACAGTGAAAAACTCAAGCCAGGGGCGTCATTTAAGCACCTGGTGAACTGAGCAACAGAGAAGGACCCCAGTCAGAGGCCCTTTAAGTGCCTGACACGCCACGTAATAGAGAAGGACCTCAGCCAGGGTAGGCATTTAAGTGCCTGACACACGAAGCAATAGAGAAGGACCCTAGCTAGGGTGGCCATTTAAGTGCCTGTCCCTCCAAGCAACAGAGAAGGACTCCAACCACGGGGACCCTTTAAACACCTGACACACTGAGCAACAGAGAAGGACCCCAACGGGGTGGGCGGGGCCCTTAGGCACCTGACACATTGACCAACAGGGAACGTCCTCAGCCAGGGCGGCCTTTAAATGCCTGATATGCCAAGCAACAGAGAAGGACCCCAGCCAGGGTGGCCTTTTAAGTGCCTGACGCACCAGGCCACAGAGAAGGACCCCAGCCAGGGTGGCCATTTAAAAGTCTGTCATGCCAAGCAACACAATAGGACCCCAGGCAGGGGGCCCTTTAAGTGCCCGATGTGCAAAGAAACAGAAAAGGACTCCAGGCACGGTCCCCTTTAAGTGCCTGACACTCCCAACAGTGAAGGACCCCAGTCGGGGTCCCTTTAAGTGCCTGACATGCCCAAGCAACAGAGAAGGACCCCCCCAACTTCAGGTGGGGCCATTTAAGCACCTGACACATTGAGCAATAGGGAGGGACCCAACCAGGTGGGCCCTTTAAGTGCCTGATGCACCGAGCAACAAAAAAGGACCCCAACATGGGTGGCCATTTCAGCGCCTGATGCACTGAACAAAAAGAAGGAGCCCAGCCAGGGGCACTAATAAGTGGCTGATGTGCCAAGTAACAGAGAAGCACCCCCAGCCAGGGGGCCCTTTAAGTGACTGACACGAAAAATAAGAGATGGATGCCAGCCAGTTTGGCCATTTAAGCGCTTGATGTTGCAAGCAACAGAGAAGGACCCCAAGCAGGGGGGCCCCTTAGGCCCCTGACACAGAGAGCAGTAGGGAAAGACCCAAACCAGGTTGGGGTGGGCGGAAGGGGGCAGGCTTTAGTGCCTGATGCACCAAGCAACAGAAAAGGAACCCAGGGAATGTGGCCATTTAAGCTCCAGACACACCAAGCAACAGTGAGAGAACTCAAGCCAGGGGGATCATTTAAGCACCTGGTGAACTGAGCAACAGAGAAGGACCCCAGGCAGGGGCCCTTTAAGTGCCCGATGTGCAGAGAAAACAGAAAAGGACTCCAGGCATGGTCCCCTTTAAGTGCCTGACACACCAAGTAACAGTGAAGGACCCCAATCGGGGGCCCTTTAAGTGCCTGACATGCCAAGCAACAGAGAAGGACCCCCGAACTGCAGGTGGGGGGCCATTTAAGCACCTGACACATTGAGCAATAGAGAGGGACCCAACCAGGTGGGCCCTTTAAGTGCCTGATGCACCAACAACAAAAAAGGACCCCAACATGGGTGGCCATTTCAGCGCCTGATGCACTGAACAAAAGAAGAGGAACCCAGCCAGGGGGCCCTTTAAGTGACTGACACGAAAAAATAAGAGATGGATGCCAGCCAGTTTGGCCATTTAAGCGCTTGATGTGCAAGCAACAGAGAAGGACCCCAAGCAGGGGGCCCCTTATGCCCCCTATACAGAGAGCAGTAGGGAAGAGACCCAAACCGGTGTGCTGGGGGTAGGGGGGGGGGACGGGGGCAGGCTTTAGTGCCTGATGCACCAAGCAACAGATAAGGAACCCAGGGAATGTGGCCATTTAAGCTCCAGACACACACAAGCAACAGTGAAAAACTCAAGCCAGGGGCGTCATTTAAGCACCTGGTGAACTGAGCAACAGAGAAGGACCCCAGTCAGAGGCCCTTTAAGTGCCTGACACGCCACGTAATAGAGAAGGACCTCAGCCAGGGTAGGCATTTAAATGCCTGACACACGAAAGCAATAGAGAAGGACCCTAGCTAGGGTGGCCATTTAAGTGCCTGTCCCTCCAAGCAACAGAGA
>NW_020867763.1:0-35685 GCF_003369695.1 Bos indicus x Bos taurus
GATCAGCTTCGTGATCAGTGCATGATCAGCCACGTGATCACTGCATGATCAGGCACGTGATCAGTGCATTATCAGTAATGTGATCAGTGTATGATTAGCCCGTGGTCATGCATGAACAGCCACATGAATAGTGTATGATCAGCCACGTGATCAGTGCAGGATCTGCAACGTGATTAGTGCATTATCAGTCACGTGATCAGTGTATGATCAGCCACGTGATCAGGGCAAGATCACCCATGTGATCAGTGCATGATCAGCCAGTGTTCAGTGCATGCACGGTCACGTGATCAGTGTATGATCAGCTTGGTGATCAGTGCATGATCAGCCATGTATCAGTGCATGATCAGGCACGTGATCAGTGCTTAATCAGTCACGTTATCGGTGCATGCTCAGTCACATGATCAGTGCATGATCAACCACTTTATCAGTGCATTTTCAGCCACATGATCAGTGCATGATCAGTCACGTGATCAGTGTTTGATCATCCACATAATCAGTGAATGTGCAGTCACGTGATCAGTGCATGATCAGTCACGTGATCAGTGTATGATCATCCACATAATCAGTGCATGACAGTCACGTGATCAGTGCATGATCAGCCAGGTGATCATTGATTGCATGCGCAGTCATGTGATCAGTGTACGATAGCCACATTATCAGTGCATGAAAGCCAACTGATCAGTGCAAGATCTGTCACGTGGTGAGAGTATGATCATCCACGTGATCAGTGCATGCACAGTCTCATGATCAGTGTATGATCAGGCACGTGATCAGTGCATGATAGCCACGTGATCAGTGCATGATAGCCACCTGGTGCAGTGCATGATCAACAACGTGGTTAGTGCATGATCAGCCACGTGATCAGTGCATGATCAGCCACGTGATCACTGTATGATCAGCCACGTGATCAGTGCATGTGCAGTCACGTGATCAGTGTATGAAAAGTCACGTGATCAGTGCATGATCAGGCACATGAAGAGTGCATGATCAGTCACGTGATTAGTGTATGATAGCCACGTGATCAGCGCATGATCAGCCACGTGATCAGTGCATGATCAGTCATGTGATCAGTGCAGCACAGTCAGGTGATCAGTGTATGATCAGCTTCGTGATCAGTGCATGATCAGCCACGTGATCATTGCATGATCAGGCACGTGATCATAGCATGTCATTCATGTGATAACTGCATGATCAGGCACGTGATCAGTGCATGATCAGTCACGTGATCAGTGCATGATCAGCCACGGGATCAGTGCAAGGTAGCCACATGATCAGTGCATGATCAGTCATGTGATCATGTGCATGATCAGCCACGGTTCTGTGCATGATAGCCTGTGATCAGGGCATGATAGCACGTGACCAGAGAATGAAGAGCCACGTGTCAGTGCATGATAGGCAAGTGATCAATGCATGATAGCTACGTGATCAGTGCATGCTCAGTCACATGAGCAGTGCAAGATCAGCCACGTGATCAGTGCATGAAGCCACGTGATCATTGTCGCACAATTACGTGATCAGTGCATGTGCAGTCACACTGATCAGTGCATGATAGACACGTGATCAGTGTATGATAGACACGTGTCAGTGCATGATCAGTCACGTGCTCAGTGCATGTGAAATCACGTGATCAGTGTATGATCAGCCACGTGATCAGTGCATGATCCGCAACGTGATCAGTGCATGATCAGCCACGTGATCAGTGTATGATCAGCCACGTGATGAGTGCATGATCCGCACACGTGATCAGTGCATGCACAGTCAGGTGATCAGTGTATGATCAGCTTCGTGATCAGTGCATGATCAGCCACGTGATCAGTGCATGATAGGCAGGTGATCAGTGCATGATCAAGCCACGTGATCAGTGCATGCACAGTCACGTGATCAGTGCATGACAGTCACGTGATCAGTGTATGATCAGCCACTGATCAGTGCATGATCAGCCACGTGATCAGTGCATGATCAGCCACGTGATCAGTGCATGCCAGTCATGTGATCAGTGTATGATCAGCTTGGTGATCAGTGAATGATCAGCCATTGAATCAGTGCTTGATCAGTCACGATCGGTGCATGTCAGTCAACATGATCAGTGCATGATCAGCCACTTGATCAGTGCATGATCAGCCACAAGATCAGTTGCATGATCAGGCACGTGATCCATGCATGATCATCCACATTAATCAGTGCATGCTCAGTCACATGATCAGTGCATGATCAGCCACGTGATCAGTGCATGATAGCCACGTGATCATTGTCGACAATTACGTGATCAGTGCATGTGCAGTCACCTGATTAGTGCATGATAGACACGTGATCAGTGTATGATAGACACGTGTCAGTGCATGATCAGTCACGTGCTCAGTGCATGTGAAATCACGTGATCAGTGTATGATCAGCCACGTGATGAGTGCATGATCCGCAACGTGATTAGTGCATGATCAGCCATGTGATCAGTGTATGATCAGCCACGTGATGAGTGCATGATCCGCAACGTGATCAGTGCATGCACAGTCAGGTGATCAGTGTATGATCAGCTTCGTGAACAGTGCATGATCAGCCACGTGATCAGTGCATGATGAGGCAGGTGAACAGTGAATGATCAGCCACATGATCAGTGCATGCACAGTCACGTGATCAGTGTATGATCAGCTTCGTGATCAGTGTATGATCAGCCACTGATCAGTGCATGATCACCCACGTGATCAGTGCATGATCAGCCACGTGATCAGTGCATGCACGGTCATGTGATTAGTGTATGAGCAGCTTGGTGATCAGTGAATGATCAGCCATGTGAAGAGTGCTTGATCAGTCACGTTATCGGTGCATGCTCAGTCACATGATCAGTACATGATCAACCACTTTATCAGTGCATGGTCAGCCACAAGATCAGTGCATGATCAGGCACGTGATCCATGTATGATCATCCACATAACCAGTGCATGATAGCCATGGATCAGTGCATGATCAGCCACGTGGTCAGTGCATGATCAGCGACGTGATCAGTGTATGATCAGCCACGTGATCATTGCATGCATGCGCAGTCACGTGATCAGTGTACGATAGCCACATTATCAGTGCATGAAAGCCAACTGATCAGAGCATGATCTCTCACGTGGTGAGTGTATGATCATCCACGTGATCAGTGCATGCGCAGTCTCGTGATCAGTGTATGATCAGGCACGTGATCAGTGCATGATAGCCACGTGATCAGTGCATGATAGCTACGTGATCAGTGCATGATCATTCACGTGATCAGTGCATGATCAGCCACGTGATCAGTGCAGGATCCACAACGTGATTAGTGCATGATCAGTCACGTGATCAGTTCATGATAGCCAGGTGATCAGTGCATGATCAGTCACGTGTTCAGCGTATGATCATCCACGTGCTCAGTGCATGGGCAGTCATGTGATCAGTGAATGATAGCCATGTGATCAGTGCATGATCAGTCACGTAATAACTGTATGATCAGTAACGTCAAGAGTGCATGCTCAGTCACGTGATGAGGGACTGCTGAGCTGCGTGATTCCTGGCTGATGAGCTGCTTGACAATTGCCAACTGTGCTGCGTGCGTCCTGCCTGCTCATCTGCTTGATTATTGCCAGCTGAGCTGCGTGATTCCTGCCTCCTCATCTGCTTGACAATATTCAGCTGAGACGTGTGATTCCTGCCTGCTCAGCTGCTTGATTATTGCCAGCTGAGCTGCATGATTGGTCACAGCTGAAGTCCATGATTTTTGCCTGCTGATTGCGTGATTCGTGGCTCCTCAGCTCTTTGATTATTGCCTCATGAGGCACATCATCAGTGCATGATAGCCAAGTGATCAGCTCATGATCAGTCACATGATCAGCGCCATTCAGACATGTGATCACTGCATGCTCAGTCACGTGATCAGCTCATATTCAGCAACGGGATTAGTGCATCATCAGCCATGTGATCAGTGCATGATCAACCACGTGATCAGTGTATGATCACCACGTGATCAGTGCATGATCAGCCACGTGATGAGTGCATGATCCTCAAAGTAATTAGTGCATGACCAGAAACGTGATCAGCGTATGATCAGCCACGTGATCAGTGCATGATCATCCACGTGATCAGCACATGCACAGTCACGTGATCAGTGTATGATCAGCTTCGTGATCAGTGCATGATCACCCACGTGATCAGTGCATGATAAGCCACGTGGTCACTGTATGATCAGGCACGTGATCAGTGCATGTGTAGTCACGTGATCACTGTATGATCAGCCACGTGTTCAGTGCATGATAGACAAGTGATCAATGCATGATAGCTACGTGATCAGTGCATGCTCAGTCACATGAGCAGTGCATGATCAGCCACGTGATCAATTCATGATAGCCACCTGATCATTGTCCACAATTACGTGATCAGTGCATGTGCAGTCACGTGATTAGTGCATGTGAAATCACGTGATCAGTGTATGATCAGCCAGGTGATGAGTGCATGATCCGCAACGTGATTAGTGCATGATCAGCCATGTGATCAGTGCATGATCAGGCACGTGATCAGTGTATGATCAGCCACATGATCGGTGCAATGCACAGTCAAATGATCAGCGTATGATCAGGTTCGTGAACAGTGCATGACCAGCATCGTGATCAGTGCATGATGAGGCAGGTGAACAGTGAATGATCAGCCACGTGATCAGTGCATGATCATCCACGTGATCAGCACATGCACAGTCACGTGATAAGTGTATGATCAGCTTCGTGATCAGTGCATGATCAGTCATGTGATCAGTGCATGATTAGTCACGTGATCAGTGCATGACAGCCACATGATCAGTGCATGCACAGTCACATGATCCGTTGTAGGATCAGCTTTCGTGATCAGTGCATGATCAGCCACGTGATCACTGCATGATCAGGCACGTGATCAGTGCATTATCAGTAATGTGATCAGTGTATGATTAGCCCCGTGGTCATTGCATGAACAGCCACATGAATAGTGTATGATCAGCCACGTGATCAGTGCAGGATCTGCAACGTGATTAGTGCATTATCAGTCACGTGATCAGTGTATGATCAGCCACGTGATCAGGGCAAGATCACCCATGTGATCAGTGCATGAATCAGCCAGGTGTTCAGTGCATGCACGGTCCCGTGATCAGTGTATGATCAGCTTTGGTGATCAGTGCCATGATCAGCCATGTTATCAGTCGCATGATCAGGCACGTGAATAGTGCTTAATCAGTCACGTTATCGTGCATGCTCAGTCACATGATCAGTGCATGATCAACCACTTTATCAGTGCATTTTCAGCCACCATGATCAGTGCATGATCCGTCACGTGATCAGTGTTTGATCATCCACATAATCAGTGAATGTGCAGTCACGTGATCACTGCAGGATCAGTCACGTGATCAGTGTCTGATCATCCACATAATCAGTGCATGAGCAGTCACGTGATCAGTGTATGATCAGCCAGGTGATCATTGATTGCATGCGCAGTCATGTGATCAGTGTACGATAGCCACATATCAGTGCATGAAAGCCACTGATCAGTGCAAGATCTGTCACGTGGTGAGAGTATGATCAATCCACGTGCATCAGTGCATGCACAGTCTCATGATCAGTGTATGATCAGGCACGTGATCAGTTGCATGATAAGCCAGTGATCAGTGCATGATTAGCCACCTGTGCAGTGCATGATCAACAACGTGGTTAGTGCATGATCAGCCACGTGATCAGTGCATGATCAGCCACGTGATCACTGTATGATCAGCCACGTGATCGTGCATGTGCAGTCACCGTGATCAGTGTATGAAAGTCCGTGATCAGTGCATGATCAGGCCACATGAAGAGTGCATGATCAGTCACGTGATTAGTGTATGATAGCTGGTTATCAGCGCATGATCAGCCACGTAGATCAGTGCATGATCAGTCATGTGACCAGTGCAGGCACAGTCAGGTGATCAGTGTATGATCAGCTTCGTGATCAGTGCATGATCAGCCCACGTGATCATTGCATGATCAGGCACGTGATCATAGCATGGTCATTCATGTGATAACTGCATGATCAGGCACGTGATCAGTGCGTGATCAGTCACGTGATCAGTGTATGATCAGCCACGGGATCAGTGCAAGGTAGCCACGGATCAGTGCATGATCAGTCATGTGATATGTGCATGATCAGCCACGGGTTCTGTGCATGATAGCCATGTGATCAGGGCATGATAGCTACGTGACCAGAGAATGAAGAGCCACGTGTTCAGTGCATGATAGGCAAGTGATCAATGCATGATAGCTACGTGATCAGTGCATGCTCAGTCACATGAGCAGTGCAAGATCAGCCACGTGATCAGTGCATGATAGCCACGTGATCATTGTCGACAATTACGTGATCAGTGCATGTGCAGTCACCTGATTAGTGCATGATAGACACGTGATCAGTGTATGATAGACACGTGTGTCAGTGCATGATCAGTCACGTGCTCAGTGCATGTGAAATCACGTGATCAGTGTATGATCAGCCACGTGATGAGTGCATGATCCGCAACGTGATTAGTGCATGATCAGCCATGTGATCAGTGTATGATCAGCCACGTGATGAGTGCATGATCCGCAACGTGATCAGTGCATGCACAGTCAGGTGATCAGTGTATGATCAGCTTCGTGAACAGTGCATGATCAGCCACGTGATCAGTGCATGATGAGGCAGGTGAACAGTGAATGATCAGCCACATGATCAGTGCATGCACAGTCACGTGATCAGTGTATGATCAGCTTCGTGATCAGTGTATGATCAGCCACTGATCAGTGCATGATCACCCACGTGATCAGTGCATGATCAGCCACGTGATCAGTGCATGCACGGTCATGTGATTAGTGTATGAGCAGCTTGGTGATCAGTGAATGATCAGCCATGTGAAGAGTGCTTGATCAGTCACGTTATCGGTGCATGCTCAGTCACATGATCAGTACATGATCAACCACTTTATCAGTGCATGGTCAGCCACAAGATCAGTGCATGATCAGGCACGTGATCCATGTATGATCATCCACATAACCAGTGCATGATAGCCATGGGATCAGTGCATGATCAGCCACGTGGTCAGTGCATGATCAGCGACGTGATCAGTGTATGATCAGCCACGTGATCATTGCATGCATGCGCAGTCACGTGATCAGTGTACGATAGCCACATTATCAGTGCATGAAAGCCAACTGATCAGAGCATGATCTCTCACGTGGTGAGTGTATGATCATCCACGTGATCAGTGCATGCGCAGTCTCGTGATCAGTGTATGATCAGCACGTGATCAGTGCATGATCAGCCACGTGATCAGTGCATGATCACCCACGTGATCAGTGCATGATCAGCCACGTGATCAGTGCATGCAGTCACGTGATTAGTGCATGATCAGCACGTGATCAGTGCATGATCAGCCATGTGAAGTGCATGATCAGTCACGTGATCAGTGCATGATCAGTCACGTGTCAGTGCATGATCAACCACTGTGATCAGTGCATGGTCAGCCACAAGATCAGTGCATGATCAGCCACGTGATCATGTATGATCATCACTAATCAGTGCATGATAGCCATGGATCAGTGCATGATAGCCACGTGATCAGTGCATGATAGCTACGTGATCATGCATGATCATTTCACTGTGATCAGTGCATGATCAGCCACGTGATCAGTGCAGGATCCACAACTGTGATTAGTGCATGATCAGTCACGTGATCAGTCCATGATAGCCAGGTGATCAGTGCATGATCAGTCACTGTTCAGCGTATGATCATCCACGTGCTCAGTGCATGGGCAGTCATGTGATCAGTGAATGATAGCCATGTGATCAGTGCATGATCAGTCACGTAATAACTGTATGATCAGTAACGTGAAGAGTGCATGCTCAGTCACGTGATGAGGGACTGCTGAGCTGCGTGATTCCTGGCTGATGAGCTGCTTGACAATGCCAACTGTGCTGCGTGCGTCCTGCCTGCTCATCTGCTTGATTATTGCCAGCTGAGCTGCGTGATTCCTGCTCCTCATCTGCTTGACAATATTCAGCTGAGACGTTGATTCCTGCCTGCTCAGCTGCTTGATTATTGCCAGCTGAGCTGCATGATTGGTCACAGCTGAAGTCCATGATTTTTGCCTGCTGATTGCGTGATTCGTGGCTCCTCAGCTCTTTGATTATTGCCTCATGAGGCACATCATCAGTGCATGATAGCCAATGATCAGCTCATGATCAGTCACATGATCAGCGCCATTCAGACATGTGATCACTGCATGCTCAGTCACGTGATCAGCTCATATTCAGCAACGGATTAGTGCATCATCAGCCATGTGATCAGTGCATGATCAACCACGTGATCAGTGTATGATCACCACGTGATCAGTGCATGATCAGCCACGTGATGAGTGCATGATCCTCAAGAATTAGTGCATGACCAGAAACGTGATCAGCGTATGATCAGCCACGTGATCAGTGCATGATCATCCACGTGATCAGCACATGCACAGTCACGTGATCAGTGTATGATCAGCTTCGTGATCAGTGCATGATCACCCACGTGATCAGTGCATGATAAGCCACGTGGTCAGTGTATGATCAGGCACGTGATCAGTGCATGTGTAGTCACGTGATCACTGTATGATCAGCCACGTGTTCAGTGCATGATAGACAAGTGATCAATGCATGATAGCTACGTGATCAGTGCATGCTCAGTCACATGAGCAGTGCATGATCAGCCACGTGATCAATTCATGAACAGCCACCTGATCATTGTCCACAATTACGTGATCAGTGCATGTGCAGTCACGTGATTAGTGCATGTGAAATCACGTGATCAGTGTATGATCAGCCAGGTGATCAGTGCAGATCCGCAACGTGATTAGTGCATGATCAGCCATTGATCAGTGCATGATCAGGTCACGTGATCAGTGTATGATCAGCACATGATCAGTGCATGCACAGTCAAATGATCAGCGTATGATCAGGTCGTGAACAGTGCATGTTCAGCCACGTGATCAGTGCATGATCAGCCACGTGATCAGTGCATGATCAGCCACGTGATCAGTGCATGATCATCCACGTGATCAGCACATGCACAGTCACGTGATCAGTGTATGATCAGCTTCTGTAGCACGTGATCAGTGCATGATCAGTCACGTGATCAGTGCATGATCATCCACGTGATCAGCACATGCACAGTCACGTGATCAGTGTATGATCAGCCACGTGATCAGTGCATGATCAGCCACATGATCAGTGCATGCACAGTCAAATGATCAGCGTATGATCAGGTTCCGTGAACAGTGCATGATCAGCCACGTGATCAGTGCATGATGAGCAGGTGATCAGTGCATATCAGCCACGTGATCAGTGCATGACAGCCACGTGATCAGTGCATGCACAGTCACATGATCAGTGTATGATCAGCTTCGTGATCAGTGCATGATCAGCCACGTGATCAGTGCATGATCAGGCACGTGATCAGTGCATTATCAGTCATGTGATCAGTGTATGATCAGCCACGTGATCATTGCATGACAGCCATGTGATCAGTGCATGATCAGCCACGTGATCAGTGCATGATCAGTCACGTGATCAGTGCATGATCAGTCACGTGATCAGTGTATGATCAGCCACGTGATCAGTGCAGATCAGCCATGTGATCATGTGCATGATCAGCCACGTGATCAGTGCATGCATCAGTCCCGTGATCAGTGCATGATCAGCTACGTGATCAGTGCATGATCAGCCACGTGATCAGTGCATGATCAGGCACGTGAATCAGTGCAATAGCCACGTGATCAGTGCATGATCAGTCACATGATCAGTGCATGATCAGCCACGTGATCAGTGCATGATCAGCCACATGATCAGTGCATGATCAGCACGTGATCAGTGCATGATCAGCCACGTGATCAGTGCATGATAGTCACGTGATCAGTGCATGATAGGCACGTGATCAGTGCATGATCAGTCACATGATCAGTGCATGATCAGCCACGTGATCAGTGTATGATAGCCACGTGATCAGTGCACAATTCACGTGATCAGTGCATGATCAGCCACGTGATCAGTGCATGATCAGCCACGTGATGAGTGCATGATCCGCAACGTGATCAGTGCATGATCAGCCACGTGATCAGTGCATGACCAGCCACGTGATCAGTGCATGCACAGTCACGTGATCAGTGTATGATCAGCTCGTGATCAGTGCATGATCAGCCACGTGATCAGTGCATGATCAGCCAGTGATCAGTGCATGATCAGCCACTGATCAGTGCATGAACAGTCACGTGATCAGTGCATGATCAGTCACGTGATCAGTGCATGATCAGTCACGTGATCAGTGCATGATCAGCCACGTGATCAGTGAATGATCAGCCACGTGATCAGTGCATGCACAGTCACGTGATCAGTGCATGATCAGCTTCGTGATCAGTGTGATCAGCCACTTGATCAGTGCATGGTCAGCCACAAGATCAGTGCATGATCAGCCACGTGATCAGTGCATGATCATCCACATAATCAGTGCATGATCAGCCATGTGATCAGTGCATGATCAGCCACGTGTCAGTGCATGATCAGCCACGTGATCAGTGCATGATCAGCCACGTGATCAGTGCATGATCAGCACGTGATCAGTGTATGATCAGCCACGTGATCAGTGCATGATCAGCCACTGATCAGTGCATGATAGCCCATGTGGTCAGTGCATGATCAGCCACGTGATCAGTGCATGATCAGTCTCGTGATCAGTGTATGATCAGGCACGTGATCAGTGCATGATAGCCACGTGATCAGTGCATGATAGCTACGTGATCAGTGCATGATCATTCACGTGATCAGTGCATGATCAGCCACGTGATCAGTGCAGGATCCACAACGTGATTAGTGCATGATCAGTCACGTGATCAGTTCATGATAGCCAGGTGATCAGTGCATGATCAGTCACGTGTTCAGCGTATGATCATCCACGTGCTCAGTGCATGGGCAGTCATGTGATCAGTGAATGATAGCCATGTGATCAGTGCATGATCAGTCACGTAATAACTGTATGATCAGTAACGTCAAGAGTGCATGCTCAGTCACGTGATGAGGGACTGCTGAGCTGCGTGATTCCTGGCTGATGAGCTGCTTGACAATTGCCAACTGTGCTGCGTGCGTCCTGCCTGCTCATCTGCTTGATTATTGCCAGCTGAGCTGCGTGATCCTGCCTCCTCATCTGCTTGACAATATTCAGCTGAGACGTGTGATTCCTGCCTGCTCAGCTGCTTGATTATTGCCAGCTGAGCTGCATGATTGGTCACAGCTGAAGTCCATGATTTTTGCCTGCTGATTGCGTGATTCGTGGCTCCTCAGCTCTTTGATTATTGCCTCATGAGGCACATCATCAGTGCATGATAGCCAAGTGATCAGCTCATGATCAGTCACATGATCAGGCGCCATTCAGACATGTGATCACTGCATGCTCAGTCCACGTGATCAGCTCATATTCAGCAACGGGATTAGTGCATCCATCAGCCATGTGATCAGTGCATGATCAACCACGTGATCAGTGCATGATCACCACCGTGATCAGTGCATGATCAGCCACGTGATGAGTGCATGATCCTCAAAGTAATTAGTTGCATGACCAGAAACGTGATCAGCGTATGATCAGCCACGTGATCAGTGCATGATCATCCACGTGATCAGCACATGCACAGTCACGTGATCAGTGTATGATCAGCTTCGTGATCAGTGCATGATCACCCACGTGATCAGTGCATGATAAGCCACGTGGTCACTGTATGATCAGGCACGTGATCAGTGCATGTGTAGTCACGTGATCACTGTATGATCAGCCACGTGTTCAGTGCATGATAGACAAGTGGATCAATGCATGATAGCTACGTGATCAGTGCATGCTCAGTCACATGAGCAGTGCATGATCAGCCACGTGATCAATTCATGATAGCCACCTGATCATTGTCCACAATTACGTGATCAGTGCATGTGCAGTCACGTGATTAGTGCATGTGAAATCACGTGATCAGTGTATGATCAGCCAGGTGATGAGTGCATGATCCGCAACGTGATTAGTGCATGATCAGCCATGTGATCAGTGCATGATCAGGCACGTGATCAGTGTATGATCAGCCACATGATCGGTGCATGCACAGTCAAATGATCAGCGTATGATCAGGTTCGTGAACAGTGCATGACCAGCCACGTGATCAGTGCATGATGAGGCAGGTGAACAGTGAATGATCAGCCACGTGATCAGTGCATGATCATCCACGTGATCAGCACATGCACAGTCACGTGATAAGTGTTGATCAGCTTCGTGATCAGTGCATGATCAGTCATGTGATCAGTGCATGATTAGTCACGTGATCAGTGCATGACAGCCACATGATCAGTGCATGCACAGTCACATGATCCGTGTAGGATCAGCTTTCGTGATCAGTGCATGATCAGCCACGTGATCACTGCATGATCAGGCACGTGATCAGTGCAATTATCAGTAATGTGATCAGTGTTGATTAGCCCCGTGGTCATTGCATGAACAGCCACATGAATAGTGTATGATCAGCCACGTGATCAGTGCAGGATCTGCAACGTGATTAGTGCATTATCAGTCACGTGATCAGTGTATGATCAGCCACGTGATCAGGGCAAGATCACCCATGTGATCAGTGCATGATCAGCCAGGTGTTCAGTGCATGCACGGTCCGTGATCAGTGTATGATCAGCTTGGTGATCAGTGCATGATCAGCCATGTTATCAGTGCATGATCAGGCACGTGAATAGTGCTTAATCATCACGTTATCGGTGCATGCTCAGTCACATGATCAGTGCATGATCAACCACTTTATCAGTGCATTTTCAGCCACATGATCAGTGCATGATCAGTCACGTGATCAGTGTTTGATCATCCACATAATCAGTGAATGTGCAGTCACGTGATCAGTGCAGGATCAGTCACGTGATCAGTGTATGATCATCCACATAATCAGTGCATGAGCAGTCACGTGATCAGTGTATGATCAGCCAGGTGATCATTTGATTGCATGCGCAGTCATGTGATCAGTGTACGATAGCCCACATTATCAGTGCATGAAAGCCACTGATCAGTGCAAGATCTGTCACGTGGTGAGAGTATGATCATCCACGTGATCAGTGCATGCACAGTCTCATGATCAGTGTATGATCAGGGCACGTGATCAGTGCATGATAGCCACGTGAATCAGTGCATGATAGCCACCTGTGCAGTGCATGATCAACAACGTGGTTAGTGCATGATCAGCCACGTGATCAGTGCATGATCAGCCACGTGATCACTGTATGATCAGCCACGTGATCAGTGCATGTGCAGTCACGTGATCAGTGTATGAAAAGTCACGTGATCAGTGCATGATCAGTCACATGAAGAGTGCATGATCAGTCACGTGATTAGTGTATGATAGCCTGGTTATCAGCGCATGATCAGCCACGTGATCAGTGCATGATCAGTCATGTGATCAGTGCAGGCACAGTCAGGTGATCAGTGTATGATCAGCTTCGTGATCAGTGCATGATCAGCCACGTGATCATTGCATGATCAGGCACGTGATCATAGCATGGTCATTCATGTGATAACTGCATGATCAGGCACGTGATCAGTGCGTGATCAGTCACGTGATCAGTGTATGATCAGCCACGGGATCAGTGCAAGGTAGCCACGGGATCAGTGCATGATCAGTCATGTGATATGTGCATGATCAGCCACGGGTTCTGTGCATGATAGCCATGTGATCAGGGCATGATAGCTACGTGACCAGAGAATGAAGAGCCACGTGTTCAGTGCATGATAGGCAAGTGATCAATGCATGATAGCTACGTGATCAGTGCATGCTCAGTCACATGAGCAGTGCAAGATCAGCCACGTGATCAGTGCATGATAGCCACGTGATCATTGTCGACAATTACGTGATCAGTGCATGTGCAGTCACCTGATTAGTGCATGATAGACACGTGATCAGTGTATGATAGACACGTGTCAGTGCATGATCAGTCACGTGCTCAGTGCATGTGAAATCACGTGATCAGTGTATGATCAGCCACGTGATGAGTGCATGATCCGCAACGTGATTAGTGCATGATCAGCCATTGTGATCAGTGTATGATCAGCCACGTGATGAGTGCATGATCCGCAACGTGATCAGTGCATGCACAGTCAGGTGATCAGTGTATGATCAGCTTCGTGAACAGTGCATGATCAGCCACGTGATCAGTGCATGATGAGGCAGGTGAACAGTGAATGATCAGCCACATGATCAGTGCATGCACAGTCACGTGATCAGTGTATGATCAGCTTCGTGATCAGTGTATGATCAGCCACTGATCAGTGCATGATCACCACGTGATTCAGTGCATGATCAGCCACGTGATCAGTGCATGCACGGTCATGTGATTAGTGTATGAGCAGCTTGTGATCAGTGAATGATCAGCCATGTGAAGAGTGCTTGATCAGTCACGTTATCGGTGCATGCTCAGTCACATGATCAGTACATGATCAACCACTTTATCAGTGCATGGTCAGCCACAAGATCAGTGCATGATCAGGCACGTGATCCATGTATGATCATCCACTAACCAGTGCATGATAGCCATGGGATCAGTGCATGATCGCCACTATGGTCAGTGCATGACAGCGACGTGATCAGTGTATGATCAGCCACGTGATCATTGCATGCATGCGCAGTCACGTGATCAGTGTACGATAGCCACAGTATCAGTGCATGAAAGCCAACTGATCAGAGCATGATCTCTCACGTGGTGAGTGTATGATCATCCACGTGATCAGTGCATGCGCAGTCTCGTGATCAGTGTATGAATCAGGCACGTGATCAGTGCATGATAGCCACGTGATCAGTGCATTGATAGCTACGTGGATCAGTGCATGATCATCACTTGATCAGTGCATGATCAGCCACGTGATCAGTGCCAGGATCCACAACGTGATTAGTGCATGATCAGTCACGTGATAGTTCATGATAGCCAGGTTGATCCAGTGCATGATCAGTCACGTGTTCAGGCGTATGATCATCCACGTGCTCAGTGCATGGGCAAGTCATGGGTGATCAGTGATGGATAGCCATGTGATCAGTGCATGATCAGTCACGTAATAACTGTATGATCAGTAACGTCAAGAGTGCATGCTCAGTCACGTGATGAGGGACTGCTGAGCTGCGTGATTCCTGGCTGATGAGCTGCTTGACAATTGCCAACTGTGCTGCGTGCGTCCTGCCTGCTCATCTGCTTGATTATTGCCAGCTGAGCTGCGTGATTCCTGCCTCCTCATCTGCTTGACACTATTCAGCTGAGACGTGTGATTCCTGCCTGCTCAGCTGCTTGATTATTGCCAGCTGAGCTGCATGATTGGTCACAGCTGAAGTCCATGATTTTTGCCTGCTGATTGCGTGATTCGTGGCTCCTCAGCTCTTTGATTATTGCCTCATGAGGCACATCATCAGTGCATGATAGCCAAGTGATCAGCTCATGATCAGTCACATGATCAGCGCCATTCAGACATGTGATCACTGCATGCTCAGTCACGTGATCAGCTCATATTCAGCAACGGGATTAGTGCATCATCAGCGCCATGTGATCAGTGCATGATCAACCACGTGATCAGTGTATGATCCCATGTGCATGCATGATCAGCACGTGGATGAAGTGCATGATCCTCAAAGTTAATTAGTGCATGACCAGAAACGTGATCAGCGTAATGATCAGCCACGTGATCAGTGCATGATCATCCACGTGATCAGCACATGCACATCACGTGATCAGTGTAATGCAGCTTCGTGATCAGTGCATGATCACCCCACGTGATCAGTGCATGATAAGCCACGTGGTCACTGTATGATCAGGCACGTGATCAGTGCATGTGTAGTCACGTGATCACTGTATGATCAGCCACGTGTTCAGTGCATGATAGACAATTGATCAATGCCATGATAGCTACGTGATCAGTGCATGCTCAGGTCACATGAGCAGTGCATGATCAGCCACGTGATCAATTCATGATATCCACCTGATCATTGTCCACAATTACGTGATCAGTGCATGTGCAGTCACGTGATTAGTGCATGTGAAATCACGTGATCAGTGTATGATCAGCCAGGTGATGAGTGCATTGATCCGCAAACGTGATAGTGCATGATCAGCCATGTGATCAGTGCATGATCAGCACGTGATCAGTGTAATGATCAGCCACATGATCGGTGCATGCACAGTCAAATGATCAGCGTATTGATCAGGTTCGTGAACATGCATGACCAGCCACGTGATCAGTGCATGATGAGGCAGGTGAACAGTGAATGATCAGCCACGTGATCAGTGCATGATCATCCACGTGATCAGCACATGCACAGTCACGTGATAAGTGTATGATCAGCTTCGTGATCAGTGCATGATCAAGTCATGTGATCAGTGCATGATTAGTCACGTGATCAGTGCATGACAGCCACATGATCAGTGCATGCACAGTCACATGATCCGTGTAAGGTCAGCTTCGTGATCAGTGCATGATCATCCACTGATCACTGCATGAATCAGGCACCGTGATCAGTGCATTATCAGTAATGTGATCAGTGTATGATTAGCCCCGTGGTCATTGCATGAACAGCCACATGAATAGTGGTATGATCAGCCACGTGATCAGTGCAGGATCTGCAAACGTGATTAGTGCATTAATCAGTCACGTGATCAGTGTATGATCAGCCACGGTATCAGGGCAAGATCACCCATGTGATCAGTGCATGATCATGCCAGGTGTTCAGTGCATGCCACGGTCCCGTGATCAGGGGTGATGATTCAGCTTGGTGATCAGTGCATGATCAGCCATGTTATCAGTGCATGATCAGGCACCGTGAATAGTGCTTAATCAGTCACGTTATCGGTGCATGCTCAGTCACATGATCAGTGCATGATCAACCACTTTATCAGTGCATTTTCAGCCACATGATCAGTGCATGATCAGTCACGGTGATCAGTGTTTGATCATCCACATAATCAGTGGGAATGTGCAGTCACGTGATCAGTGCAGATCATCACGTGATCAGTGTATAGCATCACATAATCAGTGCATGAGCAGTCACGTGATCAGTGATGATCAGCCAGGGTGAATCATTGATTGCATGCGCAGTCATGATCAGTGTACGATAGCCACATTATCAGTGCATGAAAGCCAACTGATCAGTGCAAGATCTGTCAGTGGTGGAGAAGTATGATCATCCACGTGATCAGTGCATGCACAGTCTCATGATCATGTATGATCAGGCCACGTGATCAGTGCATGATAGCCACGTGATCAGTGCATGATAGCCACCTGTGCAGTGCAATGATCAACAACCGTGGTTAGTGCATGATCAGCCACGTGATCAGTGCATGATCAGCCACGTGATCACTGTATATCAGCCACGTGATCAGTGCATGTGCAGTCACGTGATCAGTGTATGAAAAGTCACGTGATCAGTGCATGATCAGGCACATGAAGAGTGCATGATCAGTCACGTGATTAGTGTATGATAGCCTGGTTATCAGCGCATGATCAGCCACGTGATCAGTGCATGATCAGTCATGTGATCAGTGCAGGGCACAGTCAGGTGATCAGTGTATGATCAGCTTCGTGATCAGTGCATGATCAGCCACGTGATCATTGCATGATCAGGCACGTGATCATAAGCATGGTCATTCATGTGATAACTGCATGATCAGGCACGTGATCAGTGCGTGATCAGGTCACGTGATCAGTGTATGATCAGCCACGGGATCAGTGCAAGGTAGCCACGTGATCAGTGCATGATCAGTCCATGTGATATGTGCATGATCAGCCACGGGTTCTGTGCATGATAGCCATGTGATCAGGGCATGATAGCTACGTGACCAGAGAATGAAGAGCCACGTGTTCAGTGCATGATAGGCAAGTGATCAATGCATGATAGCTACGTGATCAGTGCATGCTCAGTCACATGAGCAGTGCAAGATCAGCCACGTGATCAGTGCATGATAGCCACGTGATCATTGTCGACAATTACGTGATCAGTGCATGTGCAGTCACCTGATTAGTGCATGATAGACACGTGATCAGTGTATGATAGACCACGTGTCAGTGCATGATCAGTCACGTGCTCAGTGCATGTGAAATCACGTGATCAGTGTATGATCAGCCACGTGATGAGTGCATGATCCGCAACGTGATTAGTGCATGATCAGCCATGTGATCAGTGTATGATCAGCCACGTGATGAGTGCATGATCCGCAACGTGATCAGTGCATGCACAGTCAGGTGATCAGTGTATGATCAGCTTCGTGAACAGTGCATGATCAGCCACGTGATCAGTGCATGATGAGGCAGGTGAACAGTGAATGATCAGCCACATGATCAGTGCATGCACAGTCACGTGATCAGTGTAATGATCAGCTTCGTGATCAGTGTATGATCAGCCACTGATCAGTGCATGATCACCCACGTGATCGTGCATGATCAGCCACGTGATCAGTGCATGCACGGTCATGTGATTAGTGTATGAGCAGCTTGGTGATCAGTGAATGATCAGCCATGTGAAGAGTGCTTGATCAGTCACGTTATCGGTGCATGCTCAGTCACATGATCAGTACATGATCAACCACTTTATCAGTGCATGGTCAGCCACAAGATCAGTGCATGATCAGGCACGTGATCCATGTATGATCATCCACATAACCAGTGCATGATAGCCATGGGATCAGTGCATGATCAGCCACGTGGTCAGTGCATGATCAGCGACGTGATCAGTGTATGATCAGCCACGTGATCATTGCATGCATGCGCAGTCACGTGATCAGTGTACGATAGCCACATTATCAGTGCATGAAAGCCAACTGATCAGAGCATGATCTCTCACGTGGTGAGTGTATGATCATCCACGTGATCAGTGCATGCGCAGTCTCGTGATCAGTGTATGATCAGGCACGTGATCAGTGCATGATAGCCACGTGATCAGTGCATGATAGCTACGTGATCAGTGCAATGATCATCTCACCGTGATAGTGCATGATCAGACCACGTGATCAGTTGCAGGCAATCCAACGTGATTAGTGCATGATCAGTCACGTGATCAGTTCATGATAGCCAGGTGATCAGTGCATGATCAGTCACTGTTCAGCGTATGATCATCCACGTGCTCAGTGCATGGGGCAGGTCATGTGATCAGTGAATGATAGCCATGTGGATCAGTGCATGATCAGTCACGTAATAACTGTATGATCAGTAAACGTCAAGAGTGCAATGCTCAGTCACGTGATGAGGGACTGCTGAGCTGCGTGATTCCTGGCTGATGAGCTGCTTGACAATTGCCAACTGTGCTGCGTGCGGTCCTGCCTGCTCATCTGCTTGATTATTGCCAGCTGAGCTGCGTGATTCCTGCCTCCTCATCTGCTTGACAATATTCAGCTGAGACGTGTGATTCCTGCCTGCTCAGCTGCTTGATTATTGCCAGCTGAGCTGCATGATTGGTCACAGCTGAAGTCCATGATTTTTGCCTGCTGATTGCGTGATTCGTGGCTCCTCAGCTCTTTGATTATTGCCTCATGAGGCACATCATCAGTGCATGATAGCCAAGTGATCAGCTCATGATCAGTCACATGATCAGCGCCATTCAGACATGTGATCACTGCATGCTCAGTCACGTGATCAGCTCATATTCAGCAACGGGATTAGTGCATCATCAGCCATGTGATCAGTGCATGATCAACCACGTGATCAGTGTATGATCACCACGTGATCAGTGCATGATCAGCCACGTGATGAGTGCATGATCCTCAAAGTAATTAGTGCATGACCAGAACGTGATCAGCGTATGATCAGCCACGTGATCAGTGCATGATCATCCACGTGATCAGCACATGCACAGTCACGTGATCAGTGTATGATCAGCTTCGTGATCAGTGCATGATCACCCACGTGATCAGTGCATGATAAGCCACGTGGTCACTGTATGATCAGGCACGTGATCAGTGCATGTGTAGTCACTGTGATCACTGTATATTCAGCCACGTTTCAGTGCATGATAGACAAGTGATCAATGCATGATAGCTACGTATCAGTGCATGCTCAGTCACATGACAGTGCATGATCAGCACGTATCATTCATGATAGCCACCTGATCATTGGTCCACAATTACGTGATCAGTGCATGTGCAGTCACGTGGATTAGTGCCATGTGAAAATCACGTGATCAGTGTATGATCAGCCCAGGTGATGAGTGCATGATCCGCAACGTGATTAGTGCAGATCAGCCATGTGATCACTGCATGATCAGGCACGTGATCAGTGTATGATCAAGGCCACATCCCCCCTGATCGGTGCATGCACAGTCAAATGATCAGCGTTGATCAGGTTCGTGAACAGTGCATGACCAGCCACGTGATCCAGTGCATGATGAGGCAGGTGAACAGTGAATGATCAGCCACGTGATCAGTGCATGATCATCCACGTGATCAGCACATGCACAGTCACGTGATAAGTGTATGATCAGCTTCGTGATCAGTGCATGATCAGTCATGTGATCAGTGCATGATTAGTCACGTGATCAGTGCATGACAGCCACATGATCAGTGCATGCACAGTCACATGATCCGTGTAGGATCAGCTTCGTGATCAGTGCATGATCAGCCACGTGATCACTGCATGATCAGGCACGTGATCAGTGCATTATCAGTAATGTGATCAGTGTATGATTAGCCCCGTGGTCCATTGCATGAACAGCCACATGAATAGTGTATGATCAGCCACGTGATCAGTGCAGGATCTGCAACGTGATTAGTGCATTATCAGTCACGTGATCAGTGTATGATCAGCCACGTGATCAGGGCAAGATCACCCATGTGATCAGTGCATGATCAGCCAGGTGTTCAGTGCATGCACGGTCCCGTGATCAGTGTATGATCAGCTTGGTGATCAGTGCATGATCAGCCATGTTATCAGTGCATGATCAGGCACGTGAATAGTGCTTAATCAGCACGTTATCGGTGCATGCTCAGTCACATGATCCAGTGGCATGATCAAACCACTTTATCAGTGCATTTTTCCCAGCCACATGATCAGTGCATGATCAGTCACGTGATCAGTGTTGATCATCCACATAATCAGTGGAATGTGGCAGTCACAGTGATCATGGCAGGATCAGTCACGTGATCAGTGTATGATCATCCACATACTCAGTGGCCATGAGCATGTCCACGTGATCAGCTCGCTCAGTGATCAGCCAGGTGATCATTGATCTGGCATGCGCAGATCATGTGATCAGTGGTACGATAGCCACATATCAGTGCATGAAAGCCAACTGATCTAGTGCAAGATCTTCACGTGGTGAGAGTATGATCATCCACGTGATCAGTGCAGTGCCACAGTCTCAATGATCAGTGTATGATCAGAGCACGGTAAGTGCATGATAGCCACGTGATCAAGTGCATGATAGCCACCTGTGCAGTCATGATCAACCGTGGTTAGTGCATGATCAGCCACGTGATCATGCATGATCAGCCACGTGATCACTGTATGATCAGCCACGTGATCAGTGCATGTGCAGTCACGTGATCAGTGTATGAAAGTCACGTGATCAGTGCATGATCAGGCACATGAAGAGTGCATGATCAGTCACGTGATTAGTGTATGATAGCCTGGTTATCAGCGCATGATCAGCCACGTGATCAGTGCATGATCAGTCATGTGATCAGTGCAGGCACAGTCAGGTGATCAGTGTATGATCAGCTTCGTGATCAGTGCATGATCAGCCACGTGATCATTGCATGATCAGGCACGTGATCATAGCATGGTCATTCATGTGATAACTGCATGATCAGGCACGTGATCAGTGCGTGATCAGTCACGTGATCAGTGTATGATCAGCCACGGGATCAGTGCAAGGTAGCCACTGATCAGTGCATGATCAGTCATGTGATATGTGCATGAATCAGCCACGGGTTCTGTGCATGATAGCCATGTGATCAGGGCATGATAGCTTACGTGACCAGAGAATGAAGAGCCACGTGTTCAGTGCATGATAGGCAAGTGATCAATGCATGATAGCTACGTGATCAGTGCATGCTCAGTCACATGAGCAGTGCAAGATCAGCCACGTGATCAGTGCATGATAGCCACGTGATCATTGTCGACAATTACGTGATCAGTGCATGTGCAGTCACTGATTAGTGCATGATAGACACGTGATCAGTGTATGATAGACACGTGTCAGTGCATGATCAGTCCACGTGCTCAGTGCATGTGAAATCACGTGATCAGTGTATGATCAGCCACGTGATGAGTGCATGATCCGCAACGTGATTAGTGCATGATCAGCCATGTGATCAGTGTATGATCAGCCACGTGATGAGTGCATGATCCGCAACGTGATCAGTGCATGCACAGTCAGGTGATCAGTGTATGATCAGCTTCGTGAACAGTGCATGATCAGCCACGTGATCAGTGCATGATGAGGCAGGTGAACAGTGAATGATCAGCCACATGATCAGTGCATGCACAGTCACGTGATCAGTGTATTGATCAGCTTCGTGATCAGTGTATGATCAGCCACTGATCAGTGCATGATCACCCACGTGATCAGTGCATGATCAGCCACGTGATCAGTGCATGCACCGGTCATGTGATTAGTGTATGAAGCAGCTTGGTGATCAGTGAATGATCAGCCAATGTGAAGAGTGCTTTGATCAGTCACCGTTATCGGTGCATGCTCAGTCACATGATCAGTACATGATCAACCACTTTATCAGTGCATGGTCAGCCACAAGATCAGTGCATGATCAGGCACGTGATCCATGTATGATCATCCACATAACCAGTTGCATGATAGCCATGGGATCAGTGCATGATCAGCCCACGTGGTCAGTGCATGATCAGCGACGTGATCAGTGTATGATCAGCCACGTGATCATTGCATGCATGCGCAGTCACGTGATCAGTGTACGATAGCCACATTATCAGTGCATGAAAGCCAACTGATCAGAGCATGATCTCTCACGTGGTGAGTGTATGATCATCCACGTGATCAGTGCATGCCGCAGTCTCGTGATCAGTGTATGATCAGGCACGTGATCAGTGCATGATAGCCACGTGATCAGTGCATGATAGCTACGTGATCAGTGCATGATCATTCACGTGATCAGTGCATGATCAGCCACGTGATCAGTGCAGGATCCACAACGTGATTAGTGCATGATCAGTCACGTGATCAGTTCATGATAGCCAGGTGATCAGTGCATGATCAGTCACGTGTTCAGCGTATGATCATCCACGTGCTCAGTGCATGGGAGTCATGTGATCAGTGAATGATAGCCATGTGATCAGTGCATGATCAGTCACGTTAATAACTGTATGATCAGTAACGTTCAAGAGTGCATGCTCAGTCACGTGATGAGGGACTGCTGAGGCTGCGTGATTCCTGGCTGATGAGCTGCTTGACAATTGCCAACTGTGCTGCGTGCGTCCTGCCTGCTCATCTGCTTGATTATTGCCAGCTGAGCTGCGTGATTCCTGCCTCCTCATCTGCTTGACAATATTCAGCTGAGACGTGTGATTCCTGCCTGCTCAGCTGCTTGATTATTGCCAGCCTGAGCTGCATGATTGGTCACAGCTGAAGTCCATGATTTTGCCTGCTGATTGCGTGATTCGTGGCTCCTCAGCTCTTGATTATTGCCTCATGAGGCACATCATCAGTGCATGATAGCCAAGTGATCAGCTCATGATCAGTCACATGATCAGCGCCATTCAGACATGTGATCACTGCATGCTCAGTCACGTGATCAGCTCATATTCAGCAACGGGATTAGTGCATCATCAGCCATGTGATCAGTGCATGATCAACCACGTGATCAGTGTCATGATCACCACGTGATCAGTGCATGATCAGCCACGTGATGAGTGCATGATCCTCAAAGTAATTAGTGCATGACCAGAAACGTGATCAGCGTATGATCAGCCACGTGATCAGTGCATGATCATCCACGTGATCAGCACATGCACAGTCACGTGATCAGTGTATGATCAGCTTCGTGATCAGTGCATGATCACCCACGTGATCAGTGCATGATAAGCCACGTGGTCACTGTATGATCAGGCACGTGATCAGTGCATGTGTAGTCACGTGATCACTGTATGATCAGCCACGTGTTCAGTGCATGATAGACAAGTGATCAATGCATGATAGCTACGTGATCAGTGCATGCTCAGTCACATGAGCAGTGCATGATCAGCCACGTGATCAATTCATGATAGCCACCTGATCATTGTCCACAATTACGTGATCAGTGCATGTGCAGTCACGTGATTAGTGCATGTGAAATCACGTGATCAGTGTATGATCAGCCAGGTGATGAGTGCATGATCCGCAACGTGATTAGTGCATGATCAGCCATGTGATCAGTGCATGATCAGGCACGTGATCAGTGTATGATCAGCCACATGATCGGTGCATGCACAGTCAAATGATCAGCGTATGATCAGGTTCGTGAACAGTGCATGACCAGCCACGTGATCAGTGCATGATGAGCAGGTGAACAGTGAATGATCAGCCACGTGATCAGTGCATGATCATCCACGTGATCAGCACATGCACAGTCACGTGATAAGTGTATGATCAGCTTCGTGATCAGTGCATGATCAGTCATGTGATCAGTGCATGATTAGTCACGTGATCAGTGCATGACAGCCACATGATCAGTGCATGCACAGTCACATGATCCGTGTAGGATCAGCTTCGTGATCAGTGCATGATCAGCCACGTGATCACTGCATGATCAGGCACGTGATCAGTGCATTATCAGTAATGTGATCAGTGTATGATTAGCCCCGTGGTCATTGCATGAACAGCCACATGAATAGTGTATGATCAGCCACGTGATCAGTGCAGGATCTGCAACGTGATTAGTGCATTATCAGTCACGTGATCAGTGTATGATCAGCCACGTGATCAGGGCAAGATCACCCATGTGATCAGTGCATGATCAGCCAGGTGTTCAGTGCATGCACGGTCCCGTGATCAGTGTATGATCAGCTTGGTGATCAGTGCATGATCAGCCATGTTATCAGTGCATGATCAGGCACGTGAATAGTGCTTAATCAGTCACGTTATCGGTGCATGCTCAGTCACATGATCAGTGCATGATCAACCACTTTATCAGTGCATTTTCAGCCACATGATCAGTGCATGATCAGTCACGTGATCAGTGTTTGATCATCCACATAATCAGTGAATGTGCAGTCACGTGATCAGTGCAGGATCAGTCACGTGATCAGTGTATGATCATCCACATAATCAGTGCATGAGCAGTCACGTGATCAGTGTATGATCAGCCAGGTGATCATTGATTGCATGCGCAGTCATGTGATCAGTGTACGATAGCCACATTATCAGTGCATGAAAGCCAACTGATCAGTGCAAGATCTGTCACGTGGTGAGAGTATGATCATCCACGTGATCAGTGCATGCACAGTCTCATGATCAGTGTATGATCAGGCACGTGATCAGTGCATGATAGCCACGTGATCAG
This sequence comes from Bos indicus x Bos taurus, assembly GCF_003369695.1. Lineage (NCBI taxonomy): Eukaryota > Metazoa > Chordata > Mammalia > Artiodactyla > Bovidae > Bos > Bos indicus x Bos taurus. Next base: position 25,561 of record NW_020867763.1, read on the forward strand.
TGCATGATAGCCACCTGTGCAGTGCATGATCAACAACGTGGTTAGTGCATGATCAGCCACGTGATCAGTGCATGATCAGCCACGTGATCACTGTATGATCAGCCACGTGATCAGTGCATGTGCAGTCACGTGATCAGTGTATGAAAAGTCACGTGATCAGTGCATGATCAGGCACATGAAGAGTGCATGATCAGTCACGTGATTAGTGTATGATAGCCTGGTTATCAGCGCATGATCAGCCACGTGATCAGTGCATGATCAGTCATGTGATCAGTGCAGGCACAGTCAGGTGATCAGTGTATGATCAGCTTCGTGATCAGTGCATGATCAGCCACGTGATCATTGCATGATCAGGCACGTGATCATAGCATGGTCATTCATGTGATAACTGCATGATCAGGCACGTGATCAGTGCGTGATCAGTCACGTGATCAGTGTATGATCAGCCACGGGATCAGTGCAAGGTAGCCACGTGATCAGTGCATGATCAGTCATGTGATATGTGCATGATCAGCCACGGGTTCTGTGCATGATAGCCATGTGATCAGGGCATGATAGCTACGTGACCAGAGAATGAAGAGCCACGTGTTCAGTGCATGATAGGCAAGTGATCAATGCATGATAGCTACGTGATCAGTGCATGCTCAGTCACATGAGCAGTGCAAGATCAGCCACGTGATCAGTGCATGATAGCCACGTGATCATTGTCGACAATTACGTGATCAGTGCATGTGCAGTCACCTGATTAGTGCATGATAGACACGTGATCAGTGTATGATAGACACGTGTCAGTGCATGATCAGTCACGTGCTCAGTGCATTGTGAAAATCACGTGATCAGTGTATGATCAGCCACGTGATGAGTGCATGATCCGCAACGTGATTAGTGCATGATCAGCCATGTGATCAGTGTATGATCAGCCACGTGATGAGTGCATGATCCGCAACGTGATCAGTGCATGCACAGTCAGGTGATCAGTGTATGATCAGCTTCGTGAACAGTGCATGATCAGCCACGTGATCAGTGCATGATGAGGCAGGTGAACAGTGAATGATCAGCCACATGATCAGTGCAATGCACAGTCACGTGATCAGTGTATGATCAGCTTCGTGATCAGTGTATGATCAGCCACTGATCAGTGCATGATCACCCACGTGATCAGTGCATGATCAGCCACGTGATCAGTGCATGCACGGTCATGTGATTAGTGTATGAGCAGCTTGGTGATCAGTGAATGATCAGCCATGTGAAGAGTGCTTGATCAGTCACGTTATCGGTGCATGCTCAGTCACATGATCAGTACATGATCAACCACTTTATCAGTGCATGGTCAGCCACAAGATCAGTGCATGATCAGGCACGTGATCCATGTATGATCATCCACATAACCAGTGCATGATAGCCATGGGATCAGTGCATGATCAGCCACGTGGTCAGTGCATGATCAGCGACGTGATCAGTGTATGATCAGCCACGTGATCATTGCATGCATGCGCAGTCACGTGATCAGTGTACGATAGCCACATTATCAGTGCATGAAAGCCACTGATCAGAGCATGATCTCTCACGTGGTGAGTGTATGATCATCCACGTGATCAGTGCATGCGCAGTCTCGTGATCAGTGTATGATCAGGCACGTGATCAGTGCATGATAGCCACGTGATCAGTGCATGATAGCTACGTGATCAGTGCATGATCATTCACGTGATCAGTGCATGATCAGCCACGTGATCAGTGCAGGATCCACAACGTGATTAGTGCATGATCAGTCACGTGATCAGTTCATGATAGCCAGGTGATCAGTGCATGATGCAGTCACGTGTTCAGCGTATGATCATCCACGTGCTCAGTGCATGGGCAGTCATGTGATCAGTGAATGATAGCCATGTGATCAGTGCATGATCAGTCACGTAATAACTGTATGATCAGTAACGTCAAGAGTGCATGCTCAGTCACGTGATGAGGGACTGCTGAGCTGCGTGATTCCTGGCTGATGAGCTGCTTGACAATTGCCAACTGTGCTGCGTGCGTCCTGCCTGCTCATCTGCTTGATTATTGCCAGCTGAGCTGCGTGATTCCTGCCTCCTCATCTGCTTGACAATATTCAGCTGAGACGTGTGATTCCTGCCTGCTCAGCTGCTTGATTATTGCCAGCTGAGCTGCATGATTGGTCACAGCTGAAGTCCATGATTTTGCCTGCTATTGCGTGATTCGTGGCTCCTCAGCTCTTTGATTATTGCCTCATGAGGCACATCATCAGTGCATGATAGCCAAGTGATCAGCTCATGATCAGTCACATGATCAGCGCCATTCAGACATGTGATCACTGCATGCTCAGTCACGTGATCAGCTTCATATTCAGCAACGGATTAGTGCATCATCAGCCATGTGATCAGTGCATGATCAACCACGTGATCAGTGCATGATCACCACGTGATCAGTGCATGATCAGCCACGTGATGAGTGCATGATCCTCAAAGTAATTAGTGCATGACCAGAAACGTGATCAGCGTATGATCAGCCACGTGATCAGTGCATGATCATCCACGTGATCAGCACATGCACAGTCACGTGATCAGTGTATGATCAGCTTCGTGATCAGTGCATGATCACCACGTGATCAGTGCATGATAAGCCACGTGGTCACTGTATGATCAGGCACGTGATCAGTGCATGTGTAGTCACGTGATCACTGTATGATCACAGCCACGTGTTTCAGTGCCTGATAGACAAGTGATCAATGCATGATAGCTACGTGTCAGTGCATGCTCAGTCACATGAGCAGTGCATGATCAGCCACGTGATCAATTATGATAGCACCTGATCATTGTCCACAATTACGTGATCAGTGCAATGTGCAGTCCACGTGATTTAGTGCATGTGGAAATCACATGATAGTGTTTATCAGCCATGTGATGAGTGCATGATCCCGGCAACGTGATTTAGGGCATGATCAGCATGTGATCAGTTGCATGATCATGGCAACGTGATCAGTGTATGATCAGCCACATGATCGGTGCATGCACAGTCAAATGATCAGCGTATGATCAGGTTCGTGAACAGTGCATGACCAGCCACGTGATCAGTGCATGATGAGGCAGGTGAACAGTGATGATCAGCCACGTGATCAGTGCATGATCATCCACGTGATCAGCACATGCACAGTCACGTGATAAGTGTATGATCAGCTTCGTTATCAGTGCATGATCAGTCATGTGATCAGTGCATGATTAGTCACGTGATCAGTGCATGACAGCCACATGATCAGTGCATGCACAGTCACATGATCCATGTAGGATCAGCTTCGTGATCAGTGCATGATCAGCCACGTGATCACTGCATGATCAGGCACGTGATCAGTGCATTATCAGTAATGTGATCAGTGTATGATTAGCCCCGTGGTCATTGCATGAACAGCCACATGAATAGTGTATGATCAGCCACGTGATCAGTGCAGGATCTGCAACGTGATTAGTGCATTATCAGTCACGTGATCAGTGTATGATCAGCCACGTGATCAGGGCAAGATCACCCATGTGATCAGTGCAATGTATCAGCCAGGTGTTTCAGTGCATGCACGGGCCCGTGATCAGTGTATGATCAGCTTGGTGATCAGTGCATGATCAGCCATGTTATCAGTGCATGATCAGGCACGTGAATAGTGCTTAAATCAGTCACGTTATCGGTGCCATTGCTCAGTCACATGATAGTGCAGTGATCAACCACTTTACAGTGCATTTCAGCCACATGATCGTGGCATGATCAGTCACGTGATCAGTGTTTTGATCATCCACATAATCAGTGAATGTGCAGTCACGTGATCATTGCAGGATCAGTCACGTGATCAGTGTATGGAATCATCCACATAATCAGTGCATGAGCAGTCACGTGATCAGTGTAATGATCAGCCAGGTGATCATTGATGCCATGCGCAGTCATGTGATCAGTGTACGATAGCCACATTAATCAGTGCATGAAAGCCAACTGATCAGTGCAAGATCTGTCCAGTGGTGAGAGTATGATCATCCACTGATAGTGCATGCACAGTCTCATGATCAGTGTATGATCAGGCACGTGATCAGTGCATGATAGGCCACGTGATCAGTGCATGATAGCCACCGTGCAGTGCATGATCAACAAACGTGGTTAGTGCATGATCAGCCACGTGATCAGTGCATGATCAGCCACGTGATCACTGTATGATCAGCCACGTGATCAGTGCATGTGCAGTCACGTGATCAGTGTATGAAAAAGTCACGTGATCAGTGCATGATCAGGCACATGAAGAGTGCATGATCAGTCACGTGATGAGTGTAATGATAGCCTGGTTATCAGCGCATGATCAGCCATGTGATCAGTGCATGATCAGTCAGTGATCAGTGCAGGCACAGTCAGGTGATCAGTGTATGATCAGCTTCGTGATCAGGCATGATCAGCCACGTGATCATTGCATGATCAGGCACGTGATCATAGCATGGTCATTCATGTGGTATAACTGCATGATCAGGCACGTGATCAGTGCGTGATCAGTCACGTGATCAGTGTATGATCAAGCCACGGGATCAGTGCAAGGTAAGCCACGTGATCAGTGCATGATCAGTCATGTGATATGTGCATGATCAGCCACGGGTTCTGTGCATGATAGGCCATGTGATCAGGGCATGATATAGCTACGTGACCAGAGAATGAGAGCCACGTGTTCAGTGCATGATAGGCAAGTGATCAATGCATGATAGCTACGTGATCAGTGCATGCTCAGTCACATGAGCAGTGCAAGGTCGAAGCCACGTGATCAGTGCAATGATAGCCACGTGATCATTGTCGACAATTACGTGATCAGTGCATGGTGCAGTCACCTGATTAGTGCATGATAGACACGTGATCAGTGTATGATAGACCACGTGTCAGTGCATGATCAGTCACGTGCTCATGCATGTGAAATCACGTGACTCAGTGTATGATCAGCCACGTGATAGTGCATGATCCGCAACGTGATTAGTGCATGATCAGCCTGTGATCAGTGTATATCAGCCACGTGATGAGTGGCATGATCCGCAACGTGATCAGTGCATGCACAGTCAGGTGATCAGTGTATGATCAGCTTCGTGAACAGTGCATGATCAGCCCACGTGATCAGTGCATGATGAGGGCAGGTGAACAGTGAATGATCAGCCACATGATCAGTGCATGCACAGTCACGTGATCAGTGTATGATCAGCTTCGTGATCAGTGTATGATCAGCCAACTGATCAGTGCATGATCACCCACGTGATCAGTGCATGATCAGCCACGTGATCAGTGCAATGCACGGTCATGTTATTAGTGTATGAGCAGCTTGGTGATCAGTGAATGATCAGCCATGTGAAGAGTGCTTGATCAGTCACGTTATCGGTGCATGCTCAGTCACATTATCAGTACATGATCAACCACTTTATCAGTGCATGGTCAGCCACAAAGATCAGTGCATGATCAGGCACGTGATCCATGTATGATCATCCACATAACAAGTGCATGATAGCCATGGGGATCAGTGCATGATCAGCCACGTGGTCAGTGCATGATCAGCGACGTGATCAGTGTATGATCAGCCACGTGATCATTGCATGCATGCGCAGTCACGGATCAGTGTACGATAGCCACATTATCAGTGCATGAAAGCCAACTGATCAGAGCATGATCTCTCACGTGGTGAGTGTATGATCATCCACGTGATCAGTGCATGCGCAGTCTCGTGATCAGTGTATGATCAGGCACGTGATCAGTGCATGATAGCCACGTGATCAGTGCATGATAGCTACGTGATCAGTGCATGATCATTCACGTGATCAGTGCATGATCAGCCACGTGATCAGTGCAGGATCCACAACGTGATTAGTGCATGATCAGTCACGTGAATCAGTTCATGATAGCCAGGTGATCAGTGCATGATCAGTCACGTGTTCAGCGTATGATCATCCACGTGCTCAGTGCATGGGCAGTCATGTGATCAGTGAATGATAGCCATGTGATCAGTGCATGATCAGTCACGTAATAACTGTATGATCAGTAACGTCAAGAGTGCATGCTCAGTCACGTGATGAGGGACTGCTGAGCTGCGTGATTCCTGGCTGATGAGCTGCTTGACAATTGCCAACTGTGCTGCGTGCGTCCTGCCTGCTCATCTGCTTGATTATTGCCAGCTGAGCTGCGTGATTCCTGCCTCCTCATCTGCTTGACAATATTCAGCTGAGACGTGTGATTCCTGCCTGCTCAGCTGCTTGATTATTGCCAGCTGAGCTGCATGATTGGTCACAGCTGAAGTCCATGATTTTTGCCTGCTGATTGCGTGATTCGTGGCTCCTCAGCTCTTTGATTATTGCCTCATGAGGCACATCATCAGTGCATGATAGCAAGTGATCAGCTCATGATCAGTCACATGATCAGCGCCATTCAGACATGTGATCACTGCATGCTCAGTCACGTGATCAGCTCATATTCAGCAACGGGATTAGTGCATCATCAGCCATGTGATCAGTGCATGATCAACCACGTGATCAGTGCATGATCACCACGTGATCAGTGCATGATCAGCCACGTGATGAGTGCATGATCCTCAAAGTAATTAGTGCATGACCAGAAACGTGATCAGCGTATGATCAGCCACGTGATCAGTGCATGATCATCCACGTGAATCAGCACATGCACAGTCACGTGATCATATGTATGATCAGCTTCGTGATCATTAGCATGATCAACCCACGTGATCAGTGCATGATAAGCCACGTGGTCACTGTAGATCAGGCACGTGATCAGTGGCATGTGTAGTCACGTGATCACTGTATGATCAGCCACTTGTTTCAGTGCATGATAGACAAGTGATCAATGCATGATAGCTAAGTGATCAGTGCATGCTCAGTCACATGAGCAGTGCATGATCAGCCACGTGATCAATTCATGATAGCCACCTGATCATTGTCCACAATTACGTGATCAGTGCATGTGCAGTCACGTGATTAGTGCATGTGAAATCACGTGATCAGTGTATGATCAGCCAGGTGATGAGTGCATGATCCGCAACGTGATAGTGCATGATCAGCCATGTGATCAGTGCATGATCAGGCACGTGATCAGTGTATGATCAGCCACATGATCGGTGCATGCACAGTCAAATGATCAGCGTATGATCAGGTTCGTGAACAGTGCATGACAGCCACGTGATCAGTGCATGATCTGCAACGTGAACAGTGAATGATCAGTCACGTGATCAGTGTATGATCAGCCACGTGATCAGCAGATCAGTCATGTGATCAGTGCATGATCAGCTTCGTGATCAGTGCATGATCAGTCATGTGATCAGTGCATGATTAGTCACGTGATCAGTGCATGATCAGCCATGTGATCAGTGCATGATCAGTCACGTGATAGTGTAGGATCAGTCACGTGATCAGTGCATGATCAGCCACGTGATCAGTGCATGATCAGGCACGTGATCAGTGCATTATCAGCCACATGATCAGTGTATGATCAGCCACGTGATCAGTGCATGATCAGCCACATGAATAGTGTATGATCAGCCACGTGATCAGTGCAGGATCTGCACGTGATTAGTGCATTATCAGTCCACGTGATCAGTGTATGATCAGCCACGTGATCAGGGCAAGATCAGCCAGGTGATCATTGATTGCATGCGCAGTCATGTGATCAGTGTACGATAGCCACATTATCAGTGCATGAAAGCCAACTGATCAGTGCAAGATCTGTCACGTGGTGAGAGTATGATCATCCACGTGATCAGTGCATGCACAGTCTCATGATCAGTGTATGATCAGGCACGTGATCAGTGCATGATAGCCACGTGATCAGTGCATGATAGCCACCTGTGCAGTGCATGATCAACAACGTGGTTAGTGCATGATCAGCCACGTGATCAGTGCATGATCAGCCACGTGATCACTGTATGATCACCACGTGATCAGTGCATGTGCAGTCACGTGATCAGTGTATGAAAAGTCACGTGATCAGTGCATGATCAGGCACATGAAGAGTGCATGATCAGTCACGTGATTAGTGTATGATAGCCTGGTATCAGCGCATGATCAGCCACGTGATCAGTGCATGATCAGTCAGTGATCAGTGCAGGCACAGTCAGGTGATCAGTGTATGATCAGCTTCGTGATCAGTGCATGATCAGCCACGTGATCATTGCATGATCAGGCACGTGATCATAGCATGGTCATTCATGTGATAACTGCATGATCAGGCACGTGATCAGTGCGTGATCAGTCACGTGATCAGTGTATGATCAGCCACGGGATCAGTGCAAGGTAGCCACGGGATCAGTGCATGATCAGTCATGTGATATGTGCATGATCAGCCACGGGTTCTGTGCATGATAGCCATGTGATCAGGCATGATACTACGTGACCAGAGAATGAAGAGCCACGTGTTTCAGTGCATGATAGGCAAGTGATCAATGCATGATAGCTACGTGGATCAGTGCATGCTCGTCACATGAGCAGTGCAAGATCAGCCACGTGATCAGTGCATGATAGCCACGTGATCATTGTCGACAATTACGTGATCAGTGCATGTGCAGTCACCTGATAGTGCATGATAGACACGTGATCAGTGTATGATAGACACGTGTCAGTGCATGATCAGTCACGTGCTCAGTGCATGTGAAATCACGTGATCAGTGTATGATCAGCCACGTGATGAGTGCATGATCCGCAACGTGATTAGTGCATGATCAGCCATGTGATCAGTGTATGATCAGCCACGTGATGAGTGCATGATCCGCAACGTGATCAGTGCATGCACAGTCAGGTGATCAGTGTATGATCAGCTTCGTGAACAGTGCATGATCAGCCACGTGATCAGTGCATGATGAGGCAGGTGAACAGTGAATGATCAGCCACATGATCAGTGCATGCACAGTCACGTGATCAGTGTATGATCAGCTTCGTGATCAGTGTATGATCAGCCACTGATCAGTGCATGATCACCCACGTGATCAGTGCATGATCAGCCACGTGATCAGTGCATGCACGGTCATGTGATTAGTGTATGAGCAGCTTGGTGATCAGTGAAATGATCAGCCATGTGAAGAGTGCTTGATCAGTCACGTTATCGGTGCATGCTCAGTCACATGATCAGTACATGATCAACCACTTTATCAGTGCATGGTCAGCCACAAGATCAGTGCATGATCAGGCACGTGATCCATGTATGATCATCCACATAACCAGTGCATGATAGCCATGGGATCAGTGCATGATCAGCCACGTGGTCAGTGCATGATCAGCGACGTGATCAGTGTATGATCAGCCACGTGATCATTGCATGCATGCGCAGTCACGTGATCAGTGTACGATAGCCACATTATCAGTGCATGAAAGCCAACTGATCAGAGCATGATCTCTCACGTGGTGAGTGTATGATCATCCACGTGATCAGTGCATGCGCAGTCTCGTGATCAGTGTATGATCAGGCACGTGATCAGTGCATGATAGCCACGTGATCAGTGCATGATAGCTACGTGATCAGTGCATGATCATTCACGTGATCAGTGCATGGATCAGCCACGTGATCAGTGCAGGATCCACAACGTGATTAGTGCATGATCAGTCACGTGATCAGTTCATGATAGCCAGGTGATCAGTGCATGATCAGTCACGTGTTCAGCGTATGATCATCCACGTGCTCAGTGCATGGGCAGTCATGTGATCAGTGAATGATAGCCATGTGATCAGTGCATGATCAGTCACGTAATAAATGTATGATCAGTAACGTCAAGAGTGCATGCTCAGTCACACGTGATGAGGGACTGCTGAGCTGCGTGATTCCTGGCTGATGAGCTGCTTGACAATTGCCAACTGTGCTGCGTGCGTCCTGCCTGCTCATCTGCTTGATTATTGCCAGCTGAGCTGCGTGATTCCTGCCTCCTCATCTGCTTGACAATATTCAGCTGAGACGTGTGATTCCTGCCTGCTCAGCTGCTTGATTATTGCCAGCTGAGCTGCATGATTGGTCACAGCTGAAGTCCATGATTTTTGCCTGCTGATTGCGTGATTCGTGGCTCCTCAGCTCTTTGATTATTGCCTCATGAGGCACATCATCAGTGCATGATAGCCAAGTGATCAGCGC
>NW_020867764.1:0-61427 GCF_003369695.1 Bos indicus x Bos taurus
TGATCAGCCACGTGATCAGTGCCTGCGAGTCACGTGATCAGGCCTGCTGAGCTGCGTGATTCCTGCCGGCTCATCTGCATGACAATTGCCATTGAGCTGCGTGATTCCTGTCGGCTCATCTGCTTGACATTGCCAGCTGAGCTGCTGATCCTGCCTGGTCACGTGCTTGATTAGTGCCATTTAGCAGCATGATTCGTCACTGCTGAGCTCCATGCTTTATTGCCTGCTGATTGCGTGGTTCGTGTCTGCTCACTCTTTGAGTATTGCCCCTGAGGTCCCTGTTAGGGTCGCCAACTGCCGGGGACCAGCCCCAACTGATCCAGGGGTAGTCGAGGAGAGATGGCCTAGGCGACTATTTATATGCTAATCAGGAGTGTCAAGAATAATAGTATGAGGAGAGCGCGTAGAAATTCGGTGGAGAAAAGAGACTGAGTACTTGGTTTTCGCGGAAGACCAATCAAACTTCAAGACAAAGAAGTTTGCAACACACTTACGTAGGCCCATGCGCCCTCTCGAATAGCGAAGGTGCCTCACCCTAGGACACCTTCTCGATGGGTCTTAGCAGCCAGGCATATTAGGTAAGCGTGGTGGGTTCCGCGCTCCAGATGGAGACTCAGCTGGAAGGTAAGGAAGAAGACAATGAACTTTAGATGAATTTGAGCTGTAAGTTAACTCTTTGACAGAGAGAGCGAGATGGTGGGTGGGGGGACAGCCCCCATGAATCAGAGGTGAGAGCACAAAGCAATACAGTAGGCAGACTCCGTTTTTTTTTGGGGGGAGATGCTCGAGAATATCCGGTGGACTTCCTGAGGCTCGATCCCGTATTTGCGTAGCCGAGCCTCCTTCCTCATGACCTTTGTCCGAGTGGAATGCCTCCCCGCTCCCGCACATGATCAGTGCATGCTCAGTCACGATATCAGTGCCTGCTCAGCCACGTGATCACTGACGGCACAGTCCACGTGATCACGCCTCTCAGTCACGTGATCACCGTATGAGAAACACGTGGATCAGTGACGACCAGCCACGTGATCACTGCATGGCGCGTCCGGGGTCAGTATCCTGATCAAGCCACCTGATCAGTGCGTGCACAGTCCCCTGATCAAGCGCCTGTCAGTCCATTGATCACTTGCCTGATAAACCGGATCAGTGCCGAACAGCCAGTCTCATGCATGCGCGTCACTGGAATCAGTGCAATGAGAGCACTGATCATGCTGCACAGTCCATGATCCTCGCCTCTCAGTCCCTGATCAATTGCCTGAGAACAAGTGAATCAGTGCATGATGAGCCATGTGAGAAGTAGCCTGATCAGCACGGCATCAGTGCATGACAGTCACGTCTTCATGCATGATAGCCAGTGATCAGTGCATGCTCAGTCACGTGATCTGTACTTGATCGCGCGGCCACGTATCAGTGCCTGCATAGTTCACGTGATCAGGGCCCTGCTGAGCTGCGTGATTCCTGCCGGCTCATGCTGCATGGAACAATTGGCCAGCTGAGCTGCGTGATTCCTGTCGGCTCATCTGCTTGACAATTGCCAGCTGAGCTGCGTGATTCCTGCCTGGTCACGTGCTTGATTATTGCCAGTTGAGCAGCATGATTCGTCACTGCTGAGCTCCATGCTTATTGCCTGCTGATTGCGTGGTTCGTGTCTGCTCAGCTCTTTGAGTATTGCCTCCTGAGGTCCCTGTTCGGTCGCCACCTGCCGGGGACCAGCCCCACTGATCCAGGGTATTCGAAGGAGAGATGGCCTAGGCGACTATTTATATGCTAATCAGAGATGTCAAGAATAATAGTATGAGGAGAGCTCAGTAGGAAAATTCGGTGGAGAAAAGAGGACTGAGTAGCTTGGTTTACGCGGAAGAACCAATCAAAACTTCAAGACAAGAAGTTTGCAACCACTTACGTAGGCCGCAGGCGCCCTCTCGAATAGCGAAAGGTGCCTCACCCTAGACACCTTCTCGAGTGGGTCTTAGCAGCCCAGGCATAATTAGTAAGCGTGGTGGGTTCTGCGCATCATATGGAGACTCAAGCTTGAAGTTAAAGGGAGAAGACAAGGAACTTATGAAATTGGAGTCTGTAAGTTAACTCTTTGACAGAGAGAGCGAGGCTGGTGGTCTGGGGGACTAAGCCCCCAGTGAAATCACGAGGTGAGAGCACAAAGCAATACGTAAGGCATAGCTCTGGTTTTTTTGGTGGGAGAGATGCTCGAGAATTTCGTCGGGTTGATCCTGAGGCTCGATCCCGCATTTGCGTATGCGAGCCTCCTCCTCATGACCTTTAGGTCCCGAGTGGAATGCCTCCCCAGGCGCCCGGCACATGGATCAGTGCATGCCATCACGATATACAGTGCCTTGCTCACCCACGTGATCACTGACGGCAACAGTCACGTGATCAGCGCCTCTTCAGTCACACGTGATCCTTTACTGTATTATAAACACGTTAATCAGTGAACGACCAGCCACCTTGATCACTGCAATGCGCGGTCAGGTGGTCAATTCTGATCAGCCACCTGATCAGTGCGTGCCACATTCCCCCTGATCACGCCTGTCAGTCACTGATCACTGCCTGAGGAAACACGTGACAGTGCCCGAACGCCACGTCATCATGCTTGCAGCACGTATCGTGCATATAGCCCCGTGATCATGCGTGCACAGTCCAATGAATCAGCGCCTGTAGCCACGTCATTGCCTGATAACACGTGAGAGTGCATATGAAGCCAGTGAATCATGGCCTGATCAGCCCGGCGTCCAATCAGTGCATGCGCAGGCCCGTCTTCATGCATGATAGCCACGTGAGCAGTGCATGCTCAGTCCGTGGATCTTAACGTGATCAACCCGTGAGCAGTGCCTAGCCAAGAGGCACGTGTATCAGGGCCTGCGGACCTGGCGGCGTGATTCCCTGCCGCCTCATGTGCATGAAAAATTGCCATCGGAGCTGCTGATTCCTGTCTGCTCATCTGCTTGACAATTGCAGCTGAGCTGCGTGATTCCTGCCTGGTCACTGCTTGATTATTGCCAGTTGAGCAGCATGATTCGTCACTGCTGAGCTCCATGCTTATTGCCTGCTGATTGCGTGGTTCGTGTCTGCTCAGCTCTTTGAGTATTGCCTCCTGAGGTCCCTGTTCGGTCGCCACCCTGCCGGGGACCAGCCCCAACTGATCCAGGGTATTCGAAGGAGAGATGGCCTAGGCGACTCTTTATATGCTAATCAGAGATGTCAAGAATAATAGTATGAGGAGAGCTCAGTAGGAAATTCGGTGGAGAAAAGAGACTGAGTAGCTTGGTTTACGCGGAAGACCAATCAAACTTCAAGACAAGAAGTTTGCACCACTTACGTAGGCCGCAGGCGCCCTCTCGAATAGCGAAGGTGCCTCACCCTAGACACCTTCTCGAGTGGGTCTTAGCAGCCCAGGCATAATTAGTAAGCGTGGTGGGTTCCGCGCTCCAGATGGAGACTCAGCTGGAAGTTAAAGGGAAGAATGACAAGGAACTTTATGAATTGGAGCTGTAAGTTAACTCTTTGACAGAGAGAGCGAGATGGTGGTGGGGGACAGCCCCCAGTGAAATCAGAGGTGAGAGCACAAAGCAATACAGTAGGCAGACTCCGGTTTTTTTGGGGGGGAGATGCTCGAGAATATCCGGGTGGACTCCTGAGGCTCGATCCCGCATTTGCGTATGCCGAGCCTCCTTCCTCATGACCTTTGTCCAGAGTGGAATGCCTCCCCGGCTCCCGGCACATGATCAGTGCATGCTCAGTCACGATATCAGTGCCTGCTCAGCCACGTGATCACTGACGGCACAGTCACGTGATCAGCGCCTCTCAGTCACGTGATCACCGTATGATAAACACGTGATCAGTGAACGACCAGCCACGTGATCACTGCATGCGCGGTCAGGTGGTCAGTTCCTGATCAGCCACCTGATCAGTGCGTGCACAGTCCCCTGATCAGCGCCTGTCAGTCACTGATCACTGCCTGATAAACACGTGATCAGTGCCCGAACAGCCACGTCATCAGTGCATGCGCAGTCACGTGATCAGTGCATGATAGCCACGTGATCAGTGCGTGCACAGTCCCATGATCAGCGCCTGTCAGTCACTGATCATTGCCTGATAAACACGTGATCAGTGCATGATGAGCCATGTGATCAGTGCCTGATCAGCCACGTCATCAGTGCATGCGCAGTCACGTCATCAGTGCATGATAGCCACGTGATCAGTGCATGCTCAGTCACGTGATCTGGACTTGATCAGCCACGTGATCAGTGCCTGCAGAGTCACGTGATCAGGGCCTGCTGAGCTGCGTGATTCCTGCCGGCTCATCTGCATGACAATTGCCATCTGAGCTGCGTGATTCCTGTCGGCTCATCTGCTTGACAATTGCCAGCTGAGCTGCGTGATTCCTGCCTGGTCACGTGCTTGATTATTGCCAGTTGAGCAGCATGATTCGTCACTGCTGAGCTCCATGCTTATTGCCTGCTGATTGCGTGGTTCGTGTCTGCTCAGCTCTTTGAGTATTGCCTCCTGAGGTCCCTGTTCGGTCGCCACCTGCCGGGGACCAGCCCCAACTGATCCAGGGTATTCGAAGGAGAGATGGCCTAGGCGACTATTTATATGCTAATCAGAGATGTCAAGAATAATAGTATGAGGAGAGCTCAGTAGGAAAATTCGGTGGAGAAAAGAGACTGAGTAGCTTGGTTTACGCGGAAGACCAATCAAACTTCAAGACAAGAAGTTTGCACCACTTACGTAGGCCGCAGGCGCCCTCTCGAATAGCGAAAGGTGCCTCACCCTAGACACCTTCTCGAGTGGGTCTTAGCAGCCCAGGCATAATTAGTAAGCGTGGTGGGTTCCGCGCTCCAGATGGAGACTCAGCTGGAAGTTAAAGGGAAGAATGACAAGGAACTTTATGAATTGGAGCTGTAAGTTAACTCTTTGACAGAGAGAGCGAGATGGTGGTGGGGGACAGCCCCCAGTGAAATCAGAGGTGAGAGCACAAAGCAATACAGTAGGCAGACTCTGGTTTTTTTGGGGGGGAGATGCTCGAGAATATCCGGGTGGACTCCTGAGGCTCGATCCCGCATTTGCGTATGCCGAGCCTCCTTCCTCATGACCTTTGTCCAGAGTGGAATGCCTCCCCGGCTCCCGGCACATGATCAGTGCATGCTCAGTCACGATATCAGTGCCTGCTCAGCCACGTGATCACTGACGGCACAGTCACGTGATCAGCGCCTCTCAGTCACGTGATCACCGTATGATAAACACGTGATCAGTGAACGACCAGCCACGTGATCACTGCATGCGCGGTCAGGTGGTCAGTTCCTGATCAGCCACCTGATCAGTGCGTGCACAGTCCCCTGATCAGCGCCTGTCAGTCACTGATCACTGCCTGATAAACACGTGATCAGTGCCCGAACAGCCACGTCATCAGTGCATGCGCAGTCACGTGATCAGTGCATGATAGCCACGTGATCAGTGCGTGCACAGTCCCATGATCAGCGCCTGTCAGTCACTGATCATTGCCTGATAAACACGTGATCAGTGCATGATGAGCCATGTGATCAGTGCCTGATCAGCCACGTCATCAGTGCATGCGCAGTCACGTCATCAGTGCATGATAGCCACGTGATCAGTGCATGCTCAGTCACGTGATCTGGACTTGATCAGCCACGTGATCAGTGCCTGCAGAGTCACGTGATCAGGGCCTGCTGAGCTGCGTGATTCCTGCCGGCTCATCTGCATGACAATTGCCATCTGAGCTGCGTGATTCCTGTCGGCTCATCTGCTTGACAATTGCCAGCTGAGCTGCGTGATTCCTGCCTGGTCACGTGCTTGATTATTGCCAGTTGAGCAGCATGATTCGTCACTGCTGAGCTCCATGCTTATTGCCTGCTGATTGCGTGGTTCGTGTCTGCTCAGCTCTTTGAGTATCGCCTCCTGAGGTCCCTGTTCGGTCGCCACCTGCCGGGGACCAGCCCCAACTGATCCAGGGTATTCGAAGGAGAGATGGCCTAGGCGACTATTTATATGCTAATCAGAGATGTCAAGAATAATAGTATGAGGAGAGCTCAGTAGGAAAATTCGGTGGAGAAAAGAGACTGAGTAGCTTGGTTTACGCGGAAGACCAATCAAACTTCAAGACAAGAAGTTTGCACCACTTACGTAGGCCGCAGGCGCCCTCTCGAATAGCGAAAGGTGCCTCACCCTAGACACCTTCTCGAGTGGGTCTTAGCAGCCCAGGCATAATTAGTAAGCGTGGTGGGTTCCGCGCTCCAGATGGAGACTCAGCTGGAAGTTAAAGGGAAGAATGACAAGGAACTTTATGAATTGGAGCTGTAAGTTAACTCTTTGACAGAGAGAGCGAGATGGTGGTGGGGGACAGCCCCCAGTGAAATCAGAGGTGAGAGCACAAAGCAATACAGTAGGCAGACTCTGGTTTTTTTGGGGGGGAGATGCTCGAGAATATCCGGGTGGACTCCTGAGGCTCGATCCCGCATTTGCGTATGCCGAGCCTCCTTCCTCATGACCTTTGTCCAGAGTGGAATGCCTCCCCGGCTCCCGGCACATGATCAGTGCATGCTCAGTCACGATATCAGTGCCTGCTCAGCCACGTGATCACTGACGGCACAGTCACGTGATCAGCGCCTCTCAGTCACGTGATCACCGTATGATAAACACGTGATCAGTGAACGACCAGCCACGTGATCACTGCATGCGCGGTCAGGTGGTCAGTTCCTGATCAGCCACCTGATCAGTGCGTGCACAGTCCCCTGATCAGCGCCTGTCAGTCACTGATCACTGCCTGATAAACACGTGATCAGTGCCCGAACAGCCACGTCATCAGTGCATGCGCAGTCACGTGATCAGTGCATGATAGCCACGTGATCAGTGCGTGCACAGTCCCATGATCAGCGCCTGTCAGTCACTGATCATTGCCTGATAAACACGTGATCAGTGCATGATGAGCCATGTGATCAGTGCCTGATCAGCCACGTCATCAGTGCATGCGCAGTCACGTCATCAGTGCATGATAGCCACGTGATCAGTGCATGCTCAGTCACGTGATCTGGACTTGATCAGCCACGTGATCAGTGCCTGCAGAGTCACGTGATCAGGGCCTGCTGAGCTGCGTGATTCCTGCCGGCTCATCTGCATGACAATTGCCATCTGAGCTGCGTGATTCCTGTCGGCTCATCTGCTTGACAATTGCCAGCTGAGCTGCGTGATTCCTGCCTGGTCACGTGCTTGATTATTGCCAGTTGAGCAGCATGATTCGTCACTGCTGAGCTCCATGCTTATTGCCTGCTGATTGCGTGGTTCGTGTCTGCTCAGCTCTTTGAGTATCGCCTCCTGAGGTCCCTGTTCGGTCGCCACCTGCCGGGGACCAGCCCCAACTGATCCAGGGTATTCGAAGGAGAGATGGCCTAGGCGACTATTTATATGCTAATCAGAGATGTCAAGAATAATAGTATGAGGAGAGCTCAGTAGGAAAATTCGGTGGAGAAAAGAGACTGAGTAGCTTGGTTTACGCGGAAGACCAATCAAACTTCAAGACAAGAAGTTTGCACCACTTACGTAGGCCGCAGGCGCCCTCTCGAATAGCGAAAGGTGCCTCACCCTAGACACCTTCTCGAGTGGGTCTTAGCAGCCCAGGCATAATTAGTAAGCGTGGTGGGTTCCGCGCTCCAGATGGAGACTCAGCTGGAAGTTAAAGGGAAGAATGACAAGGAACTTTATGAATTGGAGCTGTAAGTTAACTCTTTGACAGAGAGAGCGAGATGGTGGTGGGGGACAGCCCCCAGTGAAATCAGAGGTGAGAGCACAAAGCAATACAGTAGGCAGACTCTGGTTTTTTTGGGGGGGAGATGCTCGAGAATATCCGGGTGGACTCCTGAGGCTCGATCCCGCATTTGCGTATGCCGAGCCTCCTTCCTCATGACCTTTGTCCAGAGTGGAATGCCTCCCCGGCTCCCGGCACATGATCAGTGCATGCTCAGTCACGATATCAGTGCCTGCTCAGCCACGTGATCACTGACGGCACAGTCACGTGATCAGCGCCTCTCAGTCACGTGATCACCGTATGATAAACACGTGATCAGTGAACGACCAGCCACGTGATCACTGCATGCGCGGTCAGGTGGTCAGTTCCTGATCAGCCACCTGATCAGTGCGTGCACAGTCCCCTGATCAGCGCCTGTCAGTCACTGATCACTGCCTGATAAACACGTGATCAGTGCCCGAACAGCCACGTCATCAGTGCATGCGCAGTCACGTGATCAGTGCATGATAGCCACGTGATCAGTGCGTGCACAGTCCCATGATCAGCGCCTGTCAGTCACTGATCATTGCCTGATAAACACGTGATCAGTGCATGATGAGCCATGTGATCAGTGCCTGATCAGCCACGTCATCAGTGCATGCGCAGTCACGTCATCAGTGCATGATAGCCACGTGATCAGTGCATGCTCAGTCACGTGATCTGGACTTGATCAGCCACGTGATCAGTGCCTGCAGAGTCACGTGATCAGGGCCTGCTGAGCTGCGTGATTCCTGCCGGCTCATCTGCATGACAATTGCCATCTGAGCTGCGTGATTCCTGTCGGCTCATCTGCTTGACAATTGCCAGCTGAGCTGCGTGATTCCTGCCTGGTCACGTGCTTGATTATTGCCAGTTGAGCAGCATGATTCGTCACTGCTGAGCTCCATGCTTATTGCCTGCTGATTGCGTGGTTCGTGTCTGCTCAGCTCTTTGAGTATCGCCTCCTGAGGTCCCTGTTCGGTCGCCACCTGCCGGGGACCAGCCCCAACTGATCCAGGGTATTCGAAGGAGAGATGGCCTAGGCGACTATTTATATGCTAATCAGAGATGTCAAGAATAATAGTATGAGGAGAGCTCAGTAGGAAAATTCGGTGGAGAAAAGAGACTGAGTAGCTTGGTTTACGCGGAAGACCAATCAAACTTCAAGACAAGAAGTTTGCACCACTTACGTAGGCCGCAGGCGCCCTCTCGAATAGCGAAAGGTGCCTCACCCTAGACACCTTCTCGAGTGGGTCTTAGCAGCCCAGGCATAATTAGTAAGCGTGGTGGGTTCCGCGCTCCAGATGGAGACTCAGCTGGAAGTTAAAGGGAAGAATGACAAGGAACTTTATGAATTGGAGCTGTAAGTTAACTCTTTGACAGAGAGAGCGAGATGGTGGTGGGGGACAGCCCCCAGTGAAATCAGAGGTGAGAGCACAAAGCAATACAGTAGGCAGACTCTGGTTTTTTTGGGGGGGAGATGCTCGAGAATATCCGGGTGGACTCCTGAGGCTCGATCCCGCATTTGCGTATGCCGAGCCTCCTTCCTCATGACCTTTGTCCAGAGTGGAATGCCTCCCCGGCTCCCGGCACATGATCAGTGCATGCTCAGTCACGATATCAGTGCCTGCTCAGCCACGTGATCACTGACGGCACAGTCACGTGATCAGCGCCTCTCAGTCACGTGATCACCGTATGATAAACACGTGATCAGTGAACGACCAGCCACGTGATCACTGCATGCGCGGTCAGGTGGTCAGTTCCTGATCAGCCACCTGATCAGTGCGTGCACAGTCCCCTGATCAGCGCCTGTCAGTCACTGATCACTGCCTGATAAACACGTGATCAGTGCCCGAACAGCCACGTCATCAGTGCATGCGCAGTCACGTGATCAGTGCATGATAGCCACGTGATCAGTGCGTGCACAGTCCCATGATCAGCGCCTGTCAGTCACTGATCATTGCCTGATAAACACGTGATCAGTGCATGATGAGCCATGTGATCAGTGCCTGATCAGCCACGTCATCAGTGCATGCGCAGTCACGTCATCAGTGCATGATAGCCACGTGATCAGTGCATGCTCAGTCACGTGATCTGGACTTGATCAGCCACGTGATCAGTGCCTGCAGAGTCACGTGATCAGGGCCTGCTGAGCTGCGTGATTCCTGCCGGCTCATCTGCATGACAATTGCCATCTGAGCTGCGTGATTCCTGTCGGCTCATCTGCTTGACAATTGCCAGCTGAGCTGCGTGATTCCTGCCTGGTCACGTGCTTGATTATTGCCAGTTGAGCAGCATGATTCGTCACTGCTGAGCTCCATGCTTATTGCCTGCTGATTGCGTGGTTCGTGTCTGCTCAGCTCTTTGAGTATTGCCTCCTGAGGTCCCTGTTCGGTCGCCACCTGCCGGGGACCAGCCCCAACTGATCCAGGGTATTCGAAGGAGAGATGGCCTAGGCGACTATTTATATGCTAATCAGAGATGTCAAGAATAATAGTATGAGGAGAGCTCAGTAGGAAAATTCGGTGGAGAAAAGAGACTGAGTAGCTTGGTTTACGCGGAAGACCAATCAAACTTCAAGACAAGAAGTTTGCACCACTTACGTAGGCCGCAGGCGCCCTCTCGAATAGCGAAAGGTGCCTCACCCTAGACACCTTCTCGAGTGGGTCTTAGCAGCCCAGGCATAATTAGTAAGCGTGGTGGGTTCCGCGCTCCAGATGGAGACTCAGCTGGAAGTTAAAGGGAAGAATGACAAGGAACTTTATGAATTGGAGCTGTAAGTTAACTCTTTGACAGAGAGAGCGAGATGGTGGTGGGGGACAGCCCCCAGTGAAATCAGAGGTGAGAGCACAAAGCAATACAGTAGGCAGACTCTGGTTTTTTTGGGGGGGAGATGCTCGAGAATATCCGGGTGGACTCCTGAGGCTCGATCCCGCATTTGCGTATGCCGAGCCTCCTTCCTCATGACCTTTGTCCAGAGTGGAATGCCTCCCCGGCTCCCGGCACATGATCAGTGCATGCTCAGTCACGATATCAGTGCCTGCTCAGCCACGTGATCACTGACGGCACAGTCACGTGATCAGCGCCTCTCAGTCACGTGATCACCGTATGATAAACACGTGATCAGTGAACGACCAGCCACGTGATCACTGCATGCGCGGTCAGGTGGTCAGTTCCTGATCAGCCACCTGATCAGTGCGTGCACAGTCCCCTGATCAGCGCCTGTCAGTCACTGATCACTGCCTGATAAACACGTGATCAGTGCCCGAACAGCCACGTCATCAGTGCATGCGCAGTCACGTGATCAGTGCATGATAGCCACGTGATCAGTGCGTGCACAGTCCCATGATCAGCGCCTGTCAGTCACTGATCATTGCCTGATAAACACGTGATCAGTGCATGATGAGCCATGTGATCAGTGCCTGATCAGCCACGTCATCAGTGCATGCGCAGTCACGTCATCAGTGCATGATAGCCACGTGATCAGTGCATGCTCAGTCACGTGATCTGGACTTGATCAGCCACGTGATCAGTGCCTGCAGAGTCACGTGATCAGGGCCTGCTGAGCTGCGTGATTCCTGCCGGCTCATCTGCATGACAATTGCCATCTGAGCTGCGTGATTCCTGTCGGCTCATCTGCTTGACAATTGCCAGCTGAGCTGCGTGATTCCTGCCTGGTCACGTGCTTGATTATTGCCAGTTGAGCAGCATGATTCGTCACTGCTGAGCTCCATGCTTATTGCCTGCTGATTGCGTGGTTCGTGTCTGCTCAGCTCTTTGAGTATTGCCTCCTGAGGTCCCTGTTCGGTCGCCACCTGCCGGGGACCAGCCCCAACTGATCCAGGGTATTCGAAGGAGAGATGGCCTAGGCGACTATTTATATGCTAATCAGAGATGTCAAGAATAATAGTATGAGGAGAGCTCAGTAGGAAAATTCGGTGGAGAAAAGAGACTGAGTAGCTTGGTTTACGCGGAAGACCAATCAAACTTCAAGACAAGAAGTTTGCACCACTTACGTAGGCCGCAGGCGCCCTCTCGAATAGCGAAAGGTGCCTCACCCTAGACACCTTCTCGAGTGGGTCTTAGCAGCCCAGGCATAATTAGTAAGCGTGGTGGGTTCCGCGCTCCAGATGGAGACTCAGCTGGAAGTTAAAGGGAAGAATGACAAGGAACTTTATGAATTGGAGCTGTAAGTTAACTCTTTGACAGAGAGAGCGAGATGGTGGTGGGGGACAGCCCCCAGTGAAATCAGAGGTGAGAGCACAAAGCAATACAGTAGGCAGACTCTGGTTTTTTTGGGGGGGAGATGCTCGAGAATATCCGGGTGGACTCCTGAGGCTCGATCCCGCATTTGCGTATGCCGAGCCTCCTTCCTCATGACCTTTGTCCAGAGTGGAATGCCTCCCCGGCTCCCGGCACATGATCAGTGCATGCTCAGTCACGATATCAGTGCCTGCTCAGCCACGTGATCACTGACGGCACAGTCACGTGATCAGCGCCTCTCAGTCACGTGATCACCGTATGATAAACACGTGATCAGTGAACGACCAGCCACGTGATCACTGCATGCGCGGTCAGGTGGTCAGTTCCTGATCAGCCACCTGATCAGTGCGTGCACAGTCCCCTGATCAGCGCCTGTCAGTCACTGATCACTGCCTGATAAACACGTGATCAGTGCCCGAACAGCCACGTCATCAGTGCATGCGCAGTCACGTGATCAGTGCATGATAGCCACGTGATCAGTGCGTGCACAGTCCCATGATCAGCGCCTGTCAGTCACTGATCATTGCCTGATAAACACGTGATCAGTGCATGATGAGCCATGTGATCAGTGCCTGATCAGCCACGTCATCAGTGCATGCGCAGTCACGTCATCAGTGCATGATAGCCACGTGATCAGTGCATGCTCAGTCACGTGATCTGGACTTGATCAGCCACGTGATCAGTGCCTGCAGAGTCACGTGATCAGGGCCTGCTGAGCTGCGTGATTCCTGCCGGCTCATCTGCATGACAATTGCCATCTGAGCTGCGTGATTCCTGTCGGCTCATCTGCTTGACAATTGCCAGCTGAGCTGCGTGATTCCTGCCTGGTCACGTGCTTGATTATTGCCAGTTGAGCAGCATGATTCGTCACTGCTGAGCTCCATGCTTATTGCCTGCTGATTGCGTGGTTCGTGTCTGCTCAGCTCTTTGAGTATCGCCTCCTGAGGTCCCTGTTCGGTCGCCACCTGCCGGGGACCAGCCCCAACTGATCCAGGGTATTCGAAGGAGAGATGGCCTAGGCGACTATTTATATGCTAATCAGAGATGTCAAGAATAATAGTATGAGGAGAGCTCAGTAGGAAAATTCGGTGGAGAAAAGAGACTGAGTAGCTTGGTTTACGCGGAAGACCAATCAAACTTCAAGACAAGAAGTTTGCACCACTTACGTAGGCCGCAGGCGCCCTCTCGAATAGCGAAAGGTGCCTCACCCTAGACACCTTCTCGAGTGGGTCTTAGCAGCCCAGGCATAATTAGTAAGCGTGGTGGGTTCCGCGCTCCAGATGGAGACTCAGCTGGAAGTTAAAGGGAAGAATGACAAGGAACTTTATGAATTGGAGCTGTAAGTTAACTCTTTGACAGAGAGAGCGAGATGGTGGTGGGGGACAGCCCCCAGTGAAATCAGAGGTGAGAGCACAAAGCAATACAGTAGGCAGACTCTGGTTTTTTTGGGGGGGAGATGCTCGAGAATATCCGGGTGGACTCCTGAGGCTCGATCCCGCATTTGCGTATGCCGAGCCTCCTTCCTCATGACCTTTGTCCAGAGTGGAATGCCTCCCCGGCTCCCGGCACATGATCAGTGCATGCTCAGTCACGATATCAGTGCCTGCTCAGCCACGTGATCACTGACGGCACAGTCACGTGATCAGCGCCTCTCAGTCACGTGATCACCGTATGATAAACACGTGATCAGTGAACGACCAGCCACGTGATCACTGCATGCGCGGTCAGGTGGTCAGTTCCTGATCAGCCACCTGATCAGTGCGTGCACAGTCCCCTGATCAGCGCCTGTCAGTCACTGATCACTGCCTGATAAACACGTGATCAGTGCCCGAACAGCCACGTCATCAGTGCATGCGCAGTCACGTGATCAGTGCATGATAGCCACGTGATCAGTGCGTGCACAGTCCCATGATCAGCGCCTGTCAGTCACTGATCATTGCCTGATAAACACGTGATCAGTGCATGATGAGCCATGTGATCAGTGCCTGATCAGCCACGTCATCAGTGCATGCGCAGTCACGTCATCAGTGCATGATAGCCACGTGATCAGTGCATGCTCAGTCACGTGATCTGGACTTGATCAGCCACGTGATCAGTGCCTGCAGAGTCACGTGATCAGGGCCTGCTGAGCTGCGTGATTCCTGCCGGCTCATCTGCATGACAATTGCCATCTGAGCTGCGTGATTCCTGTCGGCTCATCTGCTTGACAATTGCCAGCTGAGCTGCGTGATTCCTGCCTGGTCACGTGCTTGATTATTGCCAGTTGAGCAGCATGATTCGTCACTGCTGAGCTCCATGCTTATTGCCTGCTGATTGCGTGGTTCGTGTCTGCTCAGCTCTTTGAGTATTGCCTCCTGAGGTCCCTGTTCGGTCGCCACCTGCCGGGGACCAGCCCCAACTGATCCAGGGTATTCGAAGGAGAGATGGCCTAGGCGACTATTTATATGCTAATCAGAGATGTCAAGAATAATAGTATGAGGAGAGCTCAGTAGGAAAATTCGGTGGAGAAAAGAGACTGAGTAGCTTGGTTTACGCGGAAGACCAATCAAACTTCAAGACAAGAAGTTTGCACCACTTACGTAGGCCGCAGGCGCCCTCTCGAATAGCGAAAGGTGCCTCACCCTAGACACCTTCTCGAGTGGGTCTTAGCAGCCCAGGCATAATTAGTAAGCGTGGTGGGTTCCGCGCTCCAGATGGAGACTCAGCTGGAAGTTAAAGGGAAGAATGACAAGGAACTTTATGAATTGGAGCTGTAAGTTAACTCTTTGACAGAGAGAGCGAGATGGTGGTGGGGGACAGCCCCCAGTGAAATCAGAGGTGAGAGCACAAAGCAATACAGTAGGCAGACTCTGGTTTTTTTGGGGGGGAGATGCTCGAGAATATCCGGGTGGACTCCTGAGGCTCGATCCCGCATTTGCGTATGCCGAGCCTCCTTCCTCATGACCTTTGTCCAGAGTGGAATGCCTCCCCGGCTCCCGGCACATGATCAGTGCATGCTCAGTCACGATATCAGTGCCTGCTCAGCCACGTGATCACTGACGGCACAGTCACGTGATCAGCGCCTCTCAGTCACGTGATCACCGTATGATAAACACGTGATCAGTGAACGACCAGCCACGTGATCACTGCATGCGCGGTCAGGTGGTCAGTTCCTGATCAGCCACCTGATCAGTGCGTGCACAGTCCCCTGATCAGCGCCTGTCAGTCACTGATCACTGCCTGATAAACACGTGATCAGTGCCCGAACAGCCACGTCATCAGTGCATGCGCAGTCACGTGATCAGTGCATGATAGCCACGTGATCAGTGCGTGCACAGTCCCATGATCAGCGCCTGTCAGTCACTGATCATTGCCTGATAAACACGTGATCAGTGCATGATGAGCCATGTGATCAGTGCCTGATCAGCCACGTCATCAGTGCATGCGCAGTCACGTCATCAGTGCATGATAGCCACGTGATCAGTGCATGCTCAGTCACGTGATCTGGACTTGATCAGCCACGTGATCAGTGCCTGCAGAGTCACGTGATCAGGGCCTGCTGAGCTGCGTGATTCCTGCCGGCTCATCTGCATGACAATTGCCATCTGAGCTGCGTGATTCCTGTCGGCTCATCTGCTTGACAATTGCCAGCTGAGCTGCGTGATTCCTGCCTGGTCACGTGCTTGATTATTGCCAGTTGAGCAGCATGATTCGTCACTGCTGAGCTCCATGCTTATTGCCTGCTGATTGCGTGGTTCGTGTCTGCTCAGCTCTTTGAGTATTGCCTCCTGAGGTCCCTGTTCGGTCGCCACCTGCCGGGGACCAGCCCCAACTGATCCAGGGTATTCGAAGGAGAGATGGCCTAGGCGACTATTTATATGCTAATCAGAGATGTCAAGAATAATAGTATGAGGAGAGCTCAGTAGGAAAATTCGGTGGAGAAAAGAGACTGAGTAGCTTGGTTTACGCGGAAGACCAATCAAACTTCAAGACAAGAAGTTTGCACCACTTACGTAGGCCGCAGGCGCCCTCTCGAATAGCGAAAGGTGCCTCACCCTAGACACCTTCTCGAGTGGGTCTTAGCAGCCCAGGCATAATTAGTAAGCGTGGTGGGTTCCGCGCTCCAGATGGAGACTCAGCTGGAAGTTAAAGGGAAGAATGACAAGGAACTTTATGAATTGGAGCTGTAAGTTAACTCTTTGACAGAGAGAGCGAGATGGTGGTGGGGGACAGCCCCCAGTGAAATCAGAGGTGAGAGCACAAAGCAATACAGTAGGCAGACTCTGGTTTTTTTGGGGGGGAGATGCTCGAGAATATCCGGGTGGACTCCTGAGGCTCGATCCCGCATTTGCGTATGCCGAGCCTCCTTCCTCATGACCTTTGTCCAGAGTGGAATGCCTCCCCGGCTCCCGGCACATGATCAGTGCATGCTCAGTCACGATATCAGTGCCTGCTCAGCCACGTGATCACTGACGGCACAGTCACGTGATCAGCGCCTCTCAGTCACGTGATCACCGTATGATAAACACGTGATCAGTGAACGACCAGCCACGTGATCACTGCATGCGCGGTCAGGTGGTCAGTTCCTGATCAGCCACCTGATCAGTGCGTGCACAGTCCCCTGATCAGCGCCTGTCAGTCACTGATCACTGCCTGATAAACACGTGATCAGTGCCCGAACAGCCACGTCATCAGTGCATGCGCAGTCACGTGATCAGTGCATGATAGCCACGTGATCAGTGCGTGCACAGTCCCATGATCAGCGCCTGTCAGTCACTGATCATTGCCTGATAAACACGTGATCAGTGCATGATGAGCCATGTGATCAGTGCCTGATCAGCCACGTCATCAGTGCATGCGCAGTCACGTCATCAGTGCATGATAGCCACGTGATCAGTGCATGCTCAGTCACGTGATCTGGACTTGATCAGCCACGTGATCAGTGCCTGCAGAGTCACGTGATCAGGGCCTGCTGAGCTGCGTGATTCCTGCCGGCTCATCTGCATGACAATTGCCATCTGAGCTGCGTGATTCCTGTCGGCTCATCTGCTTGACAATTGCCAGCTGAGCTGCGTGATTCCTGCCTGGTCACGTGCTTGATTATTGCCAGTTGAGCAGCATGATTCGTCACTGCTGAGCTCCATGCTTATTGCCTGCTGATTGCGTGGTTCGTGTCTGCTCAGCTCTTTGAGTATTGCCTCCTGAGGTCCCTGTTCGGTCGCCACCTGCCGGGGACCAGCCCCAACTGATCCAGGGTATTCGAAGGAGAGATGGCCTAGGCGACTATTTATATGCTAATCAGAGATGTCAAGAATAATAGTATGAGGAGAGCTCAGTAGGAAAATTCGGTGGAGAAAAGAGACTGAGTAGCTTGGTTTACGCGGAAGACCAATCAAACTTCAAGACAAGAAGTTTGCACCACTTACGTAGGCCGCAGGCGCCCTCTCGAATAGCGAAAGGTGCCTCACCCTAGACACCTTCTCGAGTGGGTCTTAGCAGCCCAGGCATAATTAGTAAGCGTGGTGGGTTCCGCGCTCCAGATGGAGACTCAGCTGGAAGTTAAAGGGAAGAATGACAAGGAACTTTATGAATTGGAGCTGTAAGTTAACTCTTTGACAGAGAGAGCGAGATGGTGGTGGGGGACAGCCCCCAGTGAAATCAGAGGTGAGAGCACAAAGCAATACAGTAGGCAGACTCTGGTTTTTTTGGGGGGGAGATGCTCGAGAATATCCGGGTGGACTCCTGAGGCTCGATCCCGCATTTGCGTATGCCGAGCCTCCTTCCTCATGACCTTTGTCCAGAGTGGAATGCCTCCCCGGCTCCCGGCACATGATCAGTGCATGCTCAGTCACGATATCAGTGCCTGCTCAGCCACGTGATCACTGACGGCACAGTCACGTGATCAGCGCCTCTCAGTCACGTGATCACCGTATGATAAACACGTGATCAGTGAACGACCAGCCACGTGATCACTGCATGCGCGGTCAGGTGGTCAGTTCCTGATCAGCCACCTGATCAGTGCGTGCACAGTCCCCTGATCAGCGCCTGTCAGTCACTGATCACTGCCTGATAAACACGTGATCAGTGCCCGAACAGCCACGTCATCAGTGCATGCGCAGTCACGTGATCAGTGCATGATAGCCACGTGATCAGTGCGTGCACAGTCCCATGATCAGCGCCTGTCAGTCACTGATCATTGCCTGATAAACACGTGATCAGTGCATGATGAGCCATGTGATCAGTGCCTGATCAGCCACGTCATCAGTGCATGCGCAGTCACGTCATCAGTGCATGATAGCCACGTGATCAGTGCATGCTCAGTCACGTGATCTGGACTTGATCAGCCACGTGATCAGTGCCTGCAGAGTCACGTGATCAGGGCCTGCTGAGCTGCGTGATTCCTGCCGGCTCATCTGCATGACAATTGCCATCTGAGCTGCGTGATTCCTGTCGGCTCATCTGCTTGACAATTGCCAGCTGAGCTGCGTGATTCCTGCCTGGTCACGTGCTTGATTATTGCCAGTTGAGCAGCATGATTCGTCACTGCTGAGCTCCATGCTTATTGCCTGCTGATTGCGTGGTTCGTGTCTGCTCAGCTCTTTGAGTATTGCCTCCTGAGGTCCCTGTTCGGTCGCCACCTGCCGGGGACCAGCCCCAACTGATCCAGGGTATTCGAAGGAGAGATGGCCTAGGCGACTATTTATATGCTAATCAGAGATGTCAAGAATAATAGTATGAGGAGAGCTCAGTAGGAAAATTCGGTGGAGAAAAGAGACTGAGTAGCTTGGTTTACGCGGAAGACCAATCAAACTTCAAGACAAGAAGTTTGCACCACTTACGTAGGCCGCAGGCGCCCTCTCGAATAGCGAAAGGTGCCTCACCCTAGACACCTTCTCGAGTGGGTCTTAGCAGCCCAGGCATAATTAGTAAGCGTGGTGGGTTCCGCGCTCCAGATGGAGACTCAGCTGGAAGTTAAAGGGAAGAATGACAAGGAACTTTATGAATTGGAGCTGTAAGTTAACTCTTTGACAGAGAGAGCGAGATGGTGGTGGGGGACAGCCCCCAGTGAAATCAGAGGTGAGAGCACAAAGCAATACAGTAGGCAGACTCTGGTTTTTTTGGGGGGGAGATGCTCGAGAATATCCGGGTGGACTCCTGAGGCTCGATCCCGCATTTGCGTATGCCGAGCCTCCTTCCTCATGACCTTTGTCCAGAGTGGAATGCCTCCCCGGCTCCCGGCACATGATCAGTGCATGCTCAGTCACGATATCAGTGCCTGCTCAGCCACGTGATCACTGACGGCACAGTCACGTGATCAGCGCCTCTCAGTCACGTGATCACCGTATGATAAACACGTGATCAGTGAACGACCAGCCACGTGATCACTGCATGCGCGGTCAGGTGGTCAGTTCCTGATCAGCCACCTGATCAGTGCGTGCACAGTCCCCTGATCAGCGCCTGTCAGTCACTGATCACTGCCTGATAAACACGTGATCAGTGCATGATGAGCCATGTGATCAGTGCCTGATCAGCCACGTCATCAGTGCATGCGCAGTCACGTCATCAGTGCATGATAGCCACGTGATCAGTGCATGCTCAGTCACGTGATCTGTACTTGATCAGCCACGTGATCAGTGCCTGCAGAGTCACGTGATCAGGGCCTGCTGAGCTGCGTGATTCCTGCCGGCTCATCTGCATGACAATTGCCATCTGAGCTGCGTGATTCCTGTCGGCTCATCTGCTTGACAATTGCCAGCTGAGCTGCGTGATTCCTGCCTGGTCACGTGCTTGATTATTGCCAGTTGAGCAGCATGATTCGTCACTGCTGAGCTCCATGCTTATTGCCTGCTGATTGCGTGGTTCGTGTCTGCTCAGCTCTTTGAGTATTGCCTCCTGAGGTCCCTGTTCGGTCGCCACCTGCCGGGGACCAGCCCCAACTGATCCAGGGTATTCGAAGGAGAGATGGCCTAGGCGACTATTTATATGCTAATCAGAGATGTCAAGAATAATAGTATGAGGAGAGCTCAGTAGGAAAATTCGGTGGAGAAAAGAGACTGAGTAGCTTGGTTTACGCGGAAGACCAATCAAACTTCAAGACAAGAAGTTTGCACCACTTACGTAGGCCGCAGGCGCCCTCTCGAATAGCGAAAGGTGCCTCACCCTAGACACCTTCTCGAGTGGGTCTTAGCAGCCCAGGCATAATTAGTAAGCGTGGTGGGTTCCGCGCTCCAGATGGAGACTCAGCTGGAAGTTAAAGGGAAGAATGACAAGGAACTTTATGAATTGGAGCTGTAAGTTAACTCTTTGACAGAGAGAGCGAGATGGTGGTGGGGGACAGCCCCCAGTGAAATCAGAGGTGAGAGCACAAAGCAATACAGTAGGCAGACTCTGGTTTTTTTGGGGGGGAGATGCTCGAGAATATCCGGGTGGACTCCTGAGGCTCGATCCCGCATTTGCGTATGCCGAGCCTCCTTCCTCATGACCTTTGTCCAGAGTGGAATGCCTCCCCGGCTCCCGGCACATGATCAGTGCATGCTCAGTCACGATATCAGTGCCTGCTCAGCCACGTGATCACTGACGGCACAGTCACGTGATCAGCGCCTCTCAGTCACGTGATCACCGTATGATAAACACGTGATCAGTGAACGACCAGCCACGTGATCACTGCATGCGCGGTCAGGTGGTCAGTTCCTGATCAGCCACCTGATCAGTGCGTGCACAGTCCCCTGATCAGCGCCTGTCAGTCACTGATCACTGCCTGATAAACACGTGATCAGTGCCCGAACAGCCACGTCATCAGTGCATGCGCAGTCACGTGATCAGTGCATGATAGCCACGTGATCAGTGCGTGCACAGTCCCATGATCAGCGCCTGTCAGTCACTGATCATTGCCTGATAAACACGTGATCAGTGCATGATGAGCCATGTGATCAGTGCCTGATCAGCCACGTCATCAGTGCATGCGCAGTCACGTCATCAGTGCATGATAGCCACGTGATCAGTGCATGCTCAGTCACGTGATCTGGACTTGATCAGCCACGTGATCAGTGCCTGCAGAGTCACGTGATCAGGGCCTGCTGAGCTGCGTGATTCCTGCCGGCTCATCTGCATGACAATTGCCATCTGAGCTGCGTGATTCCTGTCGGCTCATCTGCTTGACAATTGCCAGCTGAGCTGCGTGATTCCTGCCTGGTCACGTGCTTGATTATTGCCAGTTGAGCAGCATGATTCGTCACTGCTGAGCTCCATGCTTATTGCCTGCTGATTGCGTGGTTCGTGTCTGCTCAGCTCTTTGAGTATTGCCTCCTGAGGTCCCTGTTCGGTCGCCACCTGCCGGGGACCAGCCCCAACTGATCCAGGGTATTCGAAGGAGAGATGGCCTAGGCGACTATTTATATGCTAATCAGAGATGTCAAGAATAATAGTATGAGGAGAGCTCAGTAGGAAAATTCGGTGGAGAAAAGAGACTGAGTAGCTTGGTTTACGCGGAAGACCAATCAAACTTCAAGACAAGAAGTTTGCACCACTTACGTAGGCCGCAGGCGCCCTCTCGAATAGCGAAAGGTGCCTCACCCTAGACACCTTCTCGAGTGGGTCTTAGCAGCCCAGGCATAATTAGTAAGCGTGGTGGGTTCCGCGCTCCAGATGGAGACTCAGCTGGAAGTTAAAGGGAAGAATGACAAGGAACTTTATGAATTGGAGCTGTAAGTTAACTCTTTGACAGAGAGAGCGAGATGGTGGTGGGGGACAGCCCCCAGTGAAATCAGAGGTGAGAGCACAAAGCAATACAGTAGGCAGACTCTGGTTTTTTTGGGGGGGAGATGCTCGAGAATATCCGGGTGGACTCCTGAGGCTCGATCCCGCATTTGCGTATGCCGAGCCTCCTTCCTCATGACCTTTGTCCAGAGTGGAATGCCTCCCCGGCTCCCGGCACATGATCAGTGCATGCTCAGTCACGATATCAGTGCCTGCTCAGCCACGTGATCACTGACGGCACAGTCACGTGATCAGCGCCTCTCAGTCACGTGATCACCGTATGATAAACACGTGATCAGTGAACGACCAGCCACGTGATCACTGCATGCGCGGTCAGGTGGTCAGTTCCTGATCAGCCACCTGATCAGTGCGTGCACAGTCCCCTGATCAGCGCCTGTCAGTCACTGATCACTGCCTGATAAACACGTGATCAGTGCCCGAACAGCCACGTCATCAGTGCATGCGCAGTCACGTGATCAGTGCATGATAGCCACGTGATCAGTGCGTGCACAGTCCCATGATCAGCGCCTGTCAGTCACTGATCATTGCCTGATAAACACGTGATCAGTGCATGATGAGCCATGTGATCAGTGCCTGATCAGCCACGTCATCAGTGCATGCGCAGTCACGTCATCAGTGCATGATAGCCACGTGATCAGTGCATGCTCAGTCACGTGATCTGGACTTGATCAGCCACGTGATCAGTGCCTGCAGAGTCACGTGATCAGGGCCTGCTGAGCTGCGTGATTCCTGCCGGCTCATCTGCATGACAATTGCCATCTGAGCTGCGTGATTCCTGTCGGCTCATCTGCTTGACAATTGCCAGCTGAGCTGCGTGATTCCTGCCTGGTCACGTGCTTGATTATTGCCAGTTGAGCAGCATGATTCGTCACTGCTGAGCTCCATGCTTATTGCCTGCTGATTGCGTGGTTCGTGTCTGCTCAGCTCTTTGAGTATTGCCTCCTGAGGTCCCTGTTCGGTCGCCACCTGCCGGGGACCAGCCCCAACTGATCCAGGGTATTCGAAGGAGAGATGGCCTAGGCGACTATTTATATGCTAATCAGAGATGTCAAGAATAATAGTATGAGGAGAGCTCAGTAGGAAAATTCGGTGGAGAAAAGAGACTGAGTAGCTTGGTTTACGCGGAAGACCAATCAAACTTCAAGACAAGAAGTTTGCACCACTTACGTAGGCCGCAGGCGCCCTCTCGAATAGCGAAAGGTGCCTCACCCTAGACACCTTCTCGAGTGGGTCTTAGCAGCCCAGGCATAATTAGTAAGCGTGGTGGGTTCCGCGCTCCAGATGGAGACTCAGCTGGAAGTTAAAGGGAAGAATGACAAGGAACTTTATGAATTGGAGCTGTAAGTTAACTCTTTGACAGAGAGAGCGAGATGGTGGTGGGGGACAGCCCCCAGTGAAATCAGAGGTGAGAGCACAAAGCAATACAGTAGGCAGACTCCGGTTTTTTTGGGGGGGAGATGCTCGAGAATATCCGGGTGGACTCCTGAGGCTCGATCCCGCATTTGCGTATGCCGAGCCTCCTTCCTCATGACCTTTGTCCAGAGTGGAATGCCTCCCCGGCTCCCGGCACATGATCAGTGCATGCTCAGTCACGATATCAGTGCCTGCTCAGCCACGTGATCACTGACGGCACAGTCACGTGATCAGCGCCTCTCAGTCACGTGATCACCGTATGATAAACACGTGATCAGTGAACGACCAGCCACGTGATCACTGCATGCGCGGTCAGGTGGTCAGTTCCTGATCAGCCACCTGATCAGTGCGTGCACAGTCCCCTGATCAGCGCCTGTCAGTCACTGATCACTGCCTGATAAACACGTGATCAGTGC
Organism: Bos indicus x Bos taurus; assembly: GCF_003369695.1. Classification (NCBI taxonomy): domain Eukaryota; kingdom Metazoa; phylum Chordata; class Mammalia; order Artiodactyla; family Bovidae; genus Bos; species Bos indicus x Bos taurus. The sequence goes on from NW_020867764.1 coordinate 23,644, forward strand.
CCGAACAGCCACGTCATCAGTGCATGCGCAGTCACGTCATCAGTGCATGATAGCCACGTGATCAGTGCATGCTCAGTCACGTGATCTGGACTTGATCAGCCACGTGATCAGTGCCTGCAGAGTCACGTGATCAGGGCCTGCTGAGCTGCGTGATTCCTGCCGGCTCATCTGCATGACAATTGCCATCTGAGCTGCGTGATTCCTGTCGGCTCATCTGCTTGACAATTGCCAGCTGAGCTGCGTGATTCCTGCCTGGTCACGTGCTTGATTATTGCCAGTTGAGCAGCATGATTCGTCACTGCTGAGCTCCATGCTTATTGCCTGCTGATTGCGTGGTTCGTGTCTGCTCAGCTCTTTGAGTATTGCCTCCTGAGGTCCCTGTTCGGTCGCCACCTGCCGGGGACCAGCCCCAACTGATCCAGGGTATTCGAAGGAGAGATGGCCTAGGCGACTATTTATATGCTAATCAGAGATGTCAAGAATAATAGTATGAGGAGAGCTCAGTAGGAAAATTCGGTGGAGAAAAGAGACTGAGTAGCTTGGTTTACGCGGAAGACCAATCAAACTTCAAGACAAGAAGTTTGCACCACTTACGTAGGCCGCAGGCGCCCTCTCGAATAGCGAAAGGTGCCTCACCCTAGACACCTTCTCGAGTGGGTCTTAGCAGCCCAGGCATAATTAGTAAGCGTGGTGGGTTCCGCGCTCCAGATGGAGACTCAGCTGGAAGTTAAAGGGAAGAATGACAAGGAACTTTATGAATTGGAGCTGTAAGTTAACTCTTTGACAGAGAGAGCGAGATGGTGGTGGGGGACAGCCCCCAGTGAAATCAGAGGTGAGAGCACAAAGCAATACAGTAGGCAGACTCCGGTTTTTTTGGGGGGGAGATGCTCGAGAATATCCGGGTGGACTCCTGAGGCTCGATCCCGCATTTGCGTATGCCGAGCCTCCTTCCTCATGACCTTTGTCCAGAGTGGAATGCCTCCCCGGCTCCCGGCACATGATCAGTGCATGCTCAGTCACGATATCAGTGCCTGCTCAGCCACGTGATCACTGACGGCACAGTCACGTGATCAGCGCCTCTCAGTCACGTGATCACCGTATGATAAACACGTGATCAGTGAACGACCAGCCACGTGATCACTGCATGCGCGGTCAGGTGGTCAGTTCCTGATCAGCCACCTGATCAGTGCGTGCACAGTCCCCTGATCAGCGCCTGTCAGTCACTGATCACTGCCTGATAAACACGTGATCAGTGCCCGAACAGCCACGTCATCAGTGCATGCGCAGTCACGTGATCAGTGCATGATAGCCACGTGATCAGTGCGTGCACAGTCCCATGATCAGCGCCTGTCAGTCACTGATCATTGCCTGATAAACACGTGATCAGTGCATGATGAGCCATGTGATCAGTGCCCGATCAGCCACGTCATCAGTGCATGCGCAGTCACGTCATCAGTGCATGATAGCCACGTGATCAGTGCATGCTCAGTCACGTGATCTGGACTTGATCAGCCACGTGATCAGTGCCTGCAGAGTCACGTGATCAGGGCCTGCTGAGCTGCGTGATTCCTGCCGGCTCATCTGCATGACAATTGCCATCTGAGCTGCGTGATTCCTGTCGGCTCATCTGCTTGACAATTGCCAGCTGAGCTGCGTGATTCCTGCCTGGTCACGTGCTTGATTATTGCCAGTTGAGCAGCATGATTCGTCACTGCTGAGCTCCATGCTTATTGCCTGCTGATTGCGTGGTTCGTGTCTGCTCAGCTCTTTGAGTATTGCCTCCTGAGGTCCCTGTTCGGTCGCCACCTGCCGGGGACCAGCCCCAACTGATCCAGGGTATTCGAAGGAGAGATGGCCTAGGCGACTATTTATATGCTAATCAGAGATGTCAAGAATAATAGTATGAGGAGAGCTCAGTAGGAAAATTCGGTGGAGAAAAGAGACTGAGTAGCTTGGTTTACGCGGAAGACCAATCAAACTTCAAGACAAGAAGTTTGCACCACTTACGTAGGCCGCAGGCGCCCTCTCGAATAGCGAAAGGTGCCTCACCCTAGACACCTTCTCGAGTGGGTCTTAGCAGCCCAGGCATAATTAGTAAGCGTGGTGGGTTCCGCGCTCCAGATGGAGACTCAGCTGGAAGTTAAAGGGAAGAATGACAAGGAACTTTATGAATTGGAGCTGTAAGTTAACTCTTTGACAGAGAGAGCGAGATGGTGGTGGGGGACAGCCCCCAGTGAAATCAGAGGTGAGAGCACAAAGCAATACAGTAGGCAGACTCCGGTTTTTTTGGGGGGGAGATGCTCGAGAATATCCGGGTGGACTCCTGAGGCTCGATCCCGCATTTGCGTATGCCGAGCCTCCTTCCTCATGACCTTTGTCCAGAGTGGAATGCCTCCCCGGCTCCCGGCACATGATCAGTGCATGCTCAGTCACGATATCAGTGCCTGCTCAGCCACGTGATCACTGACGGCACAGTCACGTGATCAGCGCCTCTCAGTCACGTGATCACCGTATGATAAACACGTGATCAGTGAACGACCAGCCACGTGATCACTGCATGCGCGGTCAGGTGGTCAGTTCCTGATCAGCCACCTGATCAGTGCGTGCACAGTCCCCTGATCAGCGCCTGTCAGTCACTGATCACTGCCTGATAAACACGTGATCAGTGCCCGAACAGCCACGTCATCAGTGCATGCGCAGTCACGTGATCAGTGCATGATAGCCACGTGATCAGTGCGTGCACAGTCCCATGATCAGCGCCTGTCAGTCACTGATCATTGCCTGATAAACACGTGATCAGTGCATGATGAGCCATGTGATCAGTGCCCGATCAGCCACGTCATCAGTGCATGCGCAGTCACGTCATCAGTGCATGATAGCCACGTGATCAGTGCATGCTCAGTCACGTGATCTGGACTTGATCAGCCACGTGATCAGTGCCTGCAGAGTCACGTGATCAGGGCCTGCTGAGCTGCGTGATTCCTGCCGGCTCATCTGCATGACAATTGCCATCTGAGCTGCGTGATTCCTGTCGGCTCATCTGCTTGACAATTGCCAGCTGAGCTGCGTGATTCCTGCCTGGTCACGTGCTTGATTATTGCCAGTTGAGCAGCATGATTCGTCACTGCTGAGCTCCATGCTTATTGCCTGCTGATTGCGTGGTTCGTGTCTGCTCAGCTCTTTGAGTATTGCCTCCTGAGGTCCCTGTTCGGTCGCCACCTGCCGGGGACCAGCCCCAACTGATCCAGGGTATTCGAAGGAGAGATGGCCTAGGCGACTATTTATATGCTAATCAGAGATGTCAAGAATAATAGTATGAGGAGAGCTCAGTAGGAAAATTCGGTGGAGAAAAGAGACTGAGTAGCTTGGTTTACGCGGAAGACCAATCAAACTTCAAGACAAGAAGTTTGCACCACTTACGTAGGCCGCAGGCGCCCTCTCGAATAGCGAAAGGTGCCTCACCCTAGACACCTTCTCGAGTGGGTCTTAGCAGCCCAGGCATAATTAGTAAGCGTGGTGGGTTCCGCGCTCCAGATGGAGACTCAGCTGGAAGTTAAAGGGAAGAATGACAAGGAACTTTATGAATTGGAGCTGTAAGTTAACTCTTTGACAGAGAGAGCGAGATGGTGGTGGGGGACAGCCCCCAGTGAAATCAGAGGTGAGAGCACAAAGCAATACAGTAGGCAGACTCCGGTTTTTTTGGGGGGGAGATGCTCGAGAATATCCGGGTGGACTCCTGAGGCTCGATCCCGCATTTGCGTATGCCGAGCCTCCTTCCTCATGACCTTTGTCCAGAGTGGAATGCCTCCCCGGCTCCCGGCACATGATCAGTGCATGCTCAGTCACGATATCAGTGCCTGCTCAGCCACGTGATCACTGACGGCACAGTCACGTGATCAGCGCCTCTCAGTCACGTGATCACCGTATGATAAACACGTGATCAGTGAACGACCAGCCACGTGATCACTGCATGCGCGGTCAGGTGGTCAGTTCCTGATCAGCCACCTGATCAGTGCGTGCACAGTCCCCTGATCAGCGCCTGTCAGTCACTGATCACTGCCTGATAAACACGTGATCAGTGCCCGAACAGCCACGTCATCAGTGCATGCGCAGTCACGTGATCAGTGCATGATAGCCACGTGATCAGTGCGTGCACAGTCCCATGATCAGCGCCTGTCAGTCACTGATCATTGCCTGATAAACACGTGATCAGTGCATGATGAGCCATGTGATCAGTGCCCGATCAGCCACGTCATCAGTGCATGCGCAGTCACGTCATCAGTGCATGATAGCCACGTGATCAGTGCATGCTCAGTCACGTGATCTGGACTTGATCAGCCACGTGATCAGTGCCTGCAGAGTCACGTGATCAGGGCCTGCTGAGCTGCGTGATTCCTGCCGGCTCATCTGCATGACAATTGCCATCTGAGCTGCGTGATTCCTGTCGGCTCATCTGCTTGACAATTGCCAGCTGAGCTGCGTGATTCCTGCCTGGTCACGTGCTTGATTATTGCCAGTTGAGCAGCATGATTCGTCACTGCTGAGCTCCATGCTTATTGCCTGCTGATTGCGTGGTTCGTGTCTGCTCAGCTCTTTGAGTATTGCCTCCTGAGGTCCCTGTTCGGTCGCCACCTGCCGGGGACCAGCCCCAACTGATCCAGGGTATTCGAAGGAGAGATGGCCTAGGCGACTATTTATATGCTAATCAGAGATGTCAAGAATAATAGTATGAGGAGAGCTCAGTAGGAAAATTCGGTGGAGAAAAGAGACTGAGTAGCTTGGTTTACGCGGAAGACCAATCAAACTTCAAGACAAGAAGTTTGCACCACTTACGTAGGCCGCAGGCGCCCTCTCGAATAGCGAAAGGTGCCTCACCCTAGACACCTTCTCGAGTGGGTCTTAGCAGCCCAGGCATAATTAGTAAGCGTGGTGGGTTCCGCGCTCCAGATGGAGACTCAGCTGGAAGTTAAAGGGAAGAATGACAAGGAACTTTATGAATTGGAGCTGTAAGTTAACTCTTTGACAGAGAGAGCGAGATGGTGGTGGGGGACAGCCCCCAGTGAAATCAGAGGTGAGAGCACAAAGCAATACAGTAGGCAGACTCCGGTTTTTTTGGGGGGGAGATGCTCGAGAATATCCGGGTGGACTCCTGAGGCTCGATCCCGCATTTGCGTATGCCGAGCCTCCTTCCTCATGACCTTTGTCCAGAGTGGAATGCCTCCCCGGCTCCCGGCACATGATCAGTGCATGCTCAGTCACGATATCAGTGCCTGCTCAGCCACGTGATCACTGACGGCACAGTCACGTGATCAGCGCCTCTCAGTCACGTGATCACCGTATGATAAACACGTGATCAGTGAACGACCAGCCACGTGATCACTGCATGCGCGGTCAGGTGGTCAGTTCCTGATCAGCCACCTGATCAGTGCGTGCACAGTCCCCTGATCAGCGCCTGTCAGTCACTGATCACTGCCTGATAAACACGTGATCAGTGCCCGAACAGCCACGTCATCAGTGCATGCGCAGTCACGTGATCAGTGCATGATAGCCACGTGATCAGTGCGTGCACAGTCCCATGATCAGCGCCTGTCAGTCACTGATCATTGCCTGATAAACACGTGATCAGTGCATGATGAGCCATGTGATCAGTGCCCGATCAGCCACGTCATCAGTGCATGCGCAGTCACGTCATCAGTGCATGATAGCCACGTGATCAGTGCATGCTCAGTCACGTGATCTGGACTTGATCAGCCACGTGATCAGTGCCTGCAGAGTCACGTGATCAGGGCCTGCTGAGCTGCGTGATTCCTGCCGGCTCATCTGCATGACAATTGCCAGCTGAGCTGCGTGATTCCTGTCGGCTCATCTGCTTGACAATTGCCAGCTGAGCTGCGTGATTCCTGCCTGGTCACGTGCTTGATTATTGCCAGTTGAGCAGCATGATTCGTCACTGCTGAGCTCCATGCTTATTGCCTGCTGATTGCGTGGTTCGTGTCTGCTCAGCTCTTTGAGTATTGCCTCCTGAGGTCCCTGTTCGGTCGCCACCTGCCGGGGACCAGCCCCAACTGATCCAGGGTATTCGAAGGAGAGATGGCCTAGGCGACTATTTATATGCTAATCAGAGATGTCAAGAATAATAGTATGAGGAGAGCTCAGTAGGAAAATTCGGTGGAGAAAAGAGACTGAGTAGCTTGGTTTACGCGGAAGACCAATCAAACTTCAAGACAAGAAGTTTGCACCACTTACGTAGGCCGCAGGCGCCCTCTCGAATAGCGAAAGGTGCCTCACCCTAGACACCTTCTCGAGTGGGTCTTAGCAGCCCAGGCATAATTAGTAAGCGTGGTGGGTTCCGCGCTCCAGATGGAGACTCAGCTGGAAGTTAAAGGGAAGAATGACAAGGAACTTTATGAATTGGAGCTGTAAGTTAACTCTTTGACAGAGAGAGCGAGATGGTGGTGGGGGACAGCCCCCAGTGAAATCAGAGGTGAGAGCACAAAGCAATACAGTAGGCAGACTCCGGTTTTTTTGGGGGGGAGATGCTCGAGAATATCCGGGTGGACTCCTGAGGCTCGATCCCGCATTTGCGTATGCCGAGCCTCCTTCCTCATGACCTTTGTCCAGAGTGGAATGCCTCCCCGGCTCCCGGCACATGATCAGTGCATGCTCAGTCACGATATCAGTGCCTGCTCAGCCACGTGATCACTGACGGCACAGTCACGTGATCAGCGCCTCTCAGTCACGTGATCACCGTATGATAAACACGTGATCAGTGAACGACCAGCCACGTGATCACTGCATGCGCGGTCAGGTGGTCAGTTCCTGATCAGCCACCTGATCAGTGCGTGCACAGTCCCCTGATCAGCGCCTGTCAGTCACTGATCACTGCCTGATAAACACGTGATCAGTGCCCGAACAGCCACGTCATCAGTGCATGCGCAGTCACGTGATCAGTGCATGATAGCCACGTGATCAGTGCGTGCACAGTCCCATGATCAGCGCCTGTCAGTCACTGATCATTGCCTGATAAACACGTGATCAGTGCATGATGAGCCATGTGATCAGTGCCCGATCAGCCACGTCATCAGTGCATGCGCAGTCACGTCATCAGTGCATGATAGCCACGTGATCAGTGCATGCTCAGTCACGTGATCTGGACTTGATCAGCCACGTGATCAGTGCCTGCAGAGTCACGTGATCAGGGCCTGCTGAGCTGCGTGATTCCTGCCGGCTCATCTGCATGACAATTGCCATCTGAGCTGCGTGATTCCTGTCGGCTCATCTGCTTGACAATTGCCAGCTGAGCTGCGTGATTCCTGCCTGGTCACGTGCTTGATTATTGCCAGTTGAGCAGCATGATTCGTCACTGCTGAGCTCCATGCTTATTGCCTGCTGATTGCGTGGTTCGTGTCTGCTCAGCTCTTTGAGTATTGCCTCCTGAGGTCCCTGTTCGGTCGCCACCTGCCGGGGACCAGCCCCAACTGATCCAGGGTATTCGAAGGAGAGATGGCCTAGGCGACTATTTATATGCTAATCAGAGATGTCAAGAATAATAGTATGAGGAGAGCTCAGTAGGAAAATTCGGTGGAGAAAAGAGACTGAGTAGCTTGGTTTACGCGGAAGACCAATCAAACTTCAAGACAAGAAGTTTGCACCACTTACGTAGGCCGCAGGCGCCCTCTCGAATAGCGAAAGGTGCCTCACCCTAGACACCTTCTCGAGTGGGTCTTAGCAGCCCAGGCATAATTAGTAAGCGTGGTGGGTTCCGCGCTCCAGATGGAGACTCAGCTGGAAGTTAAAGGGAAGAATGACAAGGAACTTTATGAATTGGAGCTGTAAGTTAACTCTTTGACAGAGAGAGCGAGATGGTGGTGGGGGACAGCCCCCAGTGAAATCAGAGGTGAGAGCACAAAGCAATACAGTAGGCAGACTCCGGTTTTTTTGGGGGGGAGATGCTCGAGAATATCCGGGTGGACTCCTGAGGCTCGATCCCGCATTTGCGTATGCCGAGCCTCCTTCCTCATGACCTTTGTCCAGAGTGGAATGCCTCCCCGGCTCCCGGCACATGATCAGTGCATGCTCAGTCACGATATCAGTGCCTGCTCAGCCACGTGATCACTGACGGCACAGTCACGTGATCAGCGCCTCTCAGTCACGTGATCACCGTATGATAAACACGTGATCAGTGAACGACCAGCCACGTGATCACTGCATGCGCGGTCAGGTGGTCAGTTCCTGATCAGCCACCTGATCAGTGCGTGCACAGTCCCCTGATCAGCGCCTGTCAGTCACTGATCACTGCCTGATAAACACGTGATCAGTGCCCGAACAGCCACGTCATCAGTGCATGCGCAGTCACGTGATCAGTGCATGATAGCCACGTGATCAGTGCGTGCACAGTCCCATGATCAGCGCCTGTCAGTCACTGATCATTGCCTGATAAACACGTGATCAGTGCATGATGAGCCATGTGATCAGTGCCCGATCAGCCACGTCATCAGTGCATGCGCAGTCACGTCATCAGTGCATGATAGCCACGTGATCAGTGCATGCTCAGTCACGTGATCTGGACTTGATCAGCCACGTGATCAGTGCCTGCAGAGTCACGTGATCAGGGCCTGCTGAGCTGCGTGATTCCTGCCGGCTCATCTGCATGACAATTGCCAGCTGAGCTGCGTGATTCCTGTCGGCTCATCTGCTTGACAATTGCCAGCTGAGCTGCGTGATTCCTGCCTGGTCACGTGCTTGATTATTGCCAGTTGAGCAGCATGATTCGTCACTGCTGAGCTCCATGCTTATTGCCTGCTGATTGCGTGGTTCGTGTCTGCTCAGCTCTTTGAGTATTGCCTCCTGAGGTCCCTGTTCGGTCGCCACCTGCCGGGGACCAGCCCCAACTGATCCAGGGTATTCGAAGGAGAGATGGCCTAGGCGACTATTTATATGCTAATCAGAGATGTCAAGAATAATAGTATGAGGAGAGCTCAGTAGGAAAATTCGGTGGAGAAAAGAGACTGAGTAGCTTGGTTTACGCGGAAGACCAATCAAACTTCAAGACAAGAAGTTTGCACCACTTACGTAGGCCGCAGGCGCCCTCTCGAATAGCGAAAGGTGCCTCACCCTAGACACCTTCTCGAGTGGGTCTTAGCAGCCCAGGCATAATTAGTAAGCGTGGTGGGTTCCGCGCTCCAGATGGAGACTCAGCTGGAAGTTAAAGGGAAGAATGACAAGGAACTTTATGAATTGGAGCTGTAAGTTAACTCTTTGACAGAGAGAGCGAGATGGTGGTGGGGGACAGCCCCCAGTGAAATCAGAGGTGAGAGCACAAAGCAATACAGTAGGCAGACTCCGGTTTTTTTGGGGGGGAGATGCTCGAGAATATCCGGGTGGACTCCTGAGGCTCGATCCCGCATTTGCGTATGCCGAGCCTCCTTCCTCATGACCTTTGTCCAGAGTGGAATGCCTCCCCGGCTCCCGGCACATGATCAGTGCATGCTCAGTCACGATATCAGTGCCTGCTCAGCCACGTGATCACTGACGGCACAGTCACGTGATCAGCGCCTCTCAGTCACGTGATCACCGTATGATAAACACGTGATCAGTGAACGACCAGCCACGTGATCACTGCATGCGCGGTCAGGTGGTCAGTTCCTGATCAGCCACCTGATCAGTGCGTGCACAGTCCCCTGATCAGCGCCTGTCAGTCACTGATCACTGCCTGATAAACACGTGATCAGTGCCCGAACAGCCACGTCATCAGTGCATGCGCAGTCACGTGATCAGTGCATGATAGCCACGTGATCAGTGCGTGCACAGTCCCATGATCAGCGCCTGTCAGTCACTGATCATTGCCTGATAAACACGTGATCAGTGCATGATGAGCCATGTGATCAGTGCCCGATCAGCCACGTCATCAGTGCATGCGCAGTCACGTCATCAGTGCATGATAGCCACGTGATCAGTGCATGCTCAGTCACGTGATCTGGACTTGATCAGCCACGTGATCAGTGCCTGCAGAGTCACGTGATCAGGGCCTGCTGAGCTGCGTGATTCCTGCCGGCTCATCTGCATGACAATTGCCAGCTGAGCTGCGTGATTCCTGTCGGCTCATCTGCTTGACAATTGCCAGCTGAGCTGCGTGATTCCTGCCTGGTCACGTGCTTGATTATTGCCAGTTGAGCAGCATGATTCGTCACTGCTGAGCTCCATGCTTATTGCCTGCTGATTGCGTGGTTCGTGTCTGCTCAGCTCTTTGAGTATTGCCTCCTGAGGTCCCTGTTCGGTCGCCACCTGCCGGGGACCAGCCCCAACTGATCCAGGGTATTCGAAGGAGAGATGGCCTAGGCGACTATTTATATGCTAATCAGAGATGTCAAGAATAATAGTATGAGGAGAGCTCAGTAGGAAAATTCGGTGGAGAAAAGAGACTGAGTAGCTTGGTTTACGCGGAAGACCAATCAAACTTCAAGACAAGAAGTTTGCACCACTTACGTAGGCCGCAGGCGCCCTCTCGAATAGCGAAAGGTGCCTCACCCTAGACACCTTCTCGAGTGGGTCTTAGCAGCCCAGGCATAATTAGTAAGCGTGGTGGGTTCCGCGCTCCAGATGGAGACTCAGCTGGAAGTTAAAGGGAAGAATGACAAGGAACTTTATGAATTGGAGCTGTAAGTTAACTCTTTGACAGAGAGAGCGAGATGGTGGTGGGGGACAGCCCCCAGTGAAATCAGAGGTGAGAGCACAAAGCAATACAGTAGGCAGACTCCGGTTTTTTTGGGGGGGAGATGCTCGAGAATATCCGGGTGGACTCCTGAGGCTCGATCCCGCATTTGCGTATGCCGAGCCTCCTTCCTCATGACCTTTGTCCAGAGTGGAATGCCTCCCCGGCTCCCGGCACATGATCAGTGCATGCTCAGTCACGATATCAGTGCCTGCTCAGCCACGTGATCACTGACGGCACAGTCACGTGATCAGCGCCTCTCAGTCACGTGATCACCGTATGATAAACACGTGATCAGTGAACGACCAGCCACGTGATCACTGCATGCGCGGTCAGGTGGTCAGTTCCTGATCAGCCACCTGATCAGTGCGTGCACAGTCCCCTGATCAGCGCCTGTCAGTCACTGATCACTGCCTGATAAACACGTGATCAGTGCCCGAACAGCCACGTCATCAGTGCATGCGCAGTCACGTGATCAGTGCATGATAGCCACGTGATCAGTGCGTGCACAGTCCCATGATCAGCGCCTGTCAGTCACTGATCATTGCCTGATAAACACGTGATCAGTGCATGATGAGCCATGTGATCAGTGCCCGATCAGCCACGTCATCAGTGCATGCGCAGTCACGTCATCAGTGCATGATAGCCACGTGATCAGTGCATGCTCAGTCACGTGATCTGGACTTGATCAGCCACGTGATCAGTGCCTGCAGAGTCACGTGATCAGGGCCTGCTGAGCTGCGTGATTCCTGCCGGCTCATCTGCATGACAATTGCCAGCTGAGCTGCGTGATTCCTGTCGGCTCATCTGCTTGACAATTGCCAGCTGAGCTGCGTGATTCCTGCCTGGTCACGTGCTTGATTATTGCCAGTTGAGCAGCATGATTCGTCACTGCTGAGCTCCATGCTTATTGCCTGCTGATTGCGTGGTTCGTGTCTGCTCAGCTCTTTGAGTATTGCCTCCTGAGGTCCCTGTTCGGTCGCCACCTGCCGGGGACCAGCCCCAACTGATCCAGGGTATTCGAAGGAGAGATGGCCTAGGCGACTATTTATATGCTAATCAGAGATGTCAAGAATAATAGTATGAGGAGAGCTCAGTAGGAAAATTCGGTGGAGAAAAGAGACTGAGTAGCTTGGTTTACGCGGAAGACCAATCAAACTTCAAGACAAGAAGTTTGCACCACTTACGTAGGCCGCAGGCGCCCTCTCGAATAGCGAAAGGTGCCTCACCCTAGACACCTTCTCGAGTGGGTCTTAGCAGCCCAGGCATAATTAGTAAGCGTGGTGGGTTCCGCGCTCCAGATGGAGACTCAGCTGGAAGTTAAAGGGAAGAATGACAAGGAACTTTATGAATTGGAGCTGTAAGTTAACTCTTTGACAGAGAGAGCGAGATGGTGGTGGGGGACAGCCCCCAGTGAAATCAGAGGTGAGAGCACAAAGCAATACAGTAGGCAGACTCCGGTTTTTTTGGGGGGGAGATGCTCGAGAATATCCGGGTGGACTCCTGAGGCTCGATCCCGCATTTGCGTATGCCGAGCCTCCTTCCTCATGACCTTTGTCCAGAGTGGAATGCCTCCCCGGCTCCCGGCACATGATCAGTGCATGCTCAGTCACGATATCAGTGCCTGCTCAGCCACGTGATCACTGACGGCACAGTCACGTGATCAGCGCCTCTCAGTCACGTGATCACCGTATGATAAACACGTGATCAGTGAACGACCAGCCACGTGATCACTGCATGCGCGGTCAGGTGGTCAGTTCCTGATCAGCCACCTGATCAGTGCGTGCACAGTCCCCTGATCAGCGCCTGTCAGTCACTGATCACTGCCTGATAAACACGTGATCAGTGCCCGAACAGCCACGTCATCAGTGCATGCGCAGTCACGTGATCAGTGCATGATAGCCACGTGATCAGTGCGTGCACAGTCCCATGATCAGCGCCTGTCAGTCACTGATCATTGCCTGATAAACACGTGATCAGTGCATGATGAGCCATGTGATCAGTGCCCGATCAGCCACGTCATCAGTGCATGCGCAGTCACGTCATCAGTGCATGATAGCCACGTGATCAGTGCATGCTCAGTCACGTGATCTGGACTTGATCAGCCACGTGATCAGTGCCTGCAGAGTCACGTGATCAGGGCCTGCTGAGCTGCGTGATTCCTGCCGGCTCATCTGCATGACAATTGCCAGCTGAGCTGCGTGATTCCTGTCGGCTCATCTGCTTGACAATTGCCAGCTGAGCTGCGTGATTCCTGCCTGGTCACGTGCTTGATTATTGCCAGTTGAGCAGCATGATTCGTCACTGCTGAGCTCCATGCTTATTGCCTGCTGATTGCGTGGTTCGTGTCTGCTCAGCTCTTTGAGTATTGCCTCCTGAGGTCCCTGTTCGGTCGCCACCTGCCGGGGACCAGCCCCAACTGATCCAGGGTATTCGAAGGAGAGATGGCCTAGGCGACTATTTATATGCTAATCAGAGATGTCAAGAATAATAGTATGAGGAGAGCTCAGTAGGAAAATTCGGTGGAGAAAAGAGACTGAGTAGCTTGGTTTACGCGGAAGACCAATCAAACTTCAAGACAAGAAGTTTGCACCACTTACGTAGGCCGCAGGCGCCCTCTCGAATAGCGAAAGGTGCCTCACCCTAGACACCTTCTCGAGTGGGTCTTAGCAGCCCAGGCATAATTAGTAAGCGTGGTGGGTTCCGCGCTCCAGATGGAGACTCAGCTGGAAGTTAAAGGGAAGAATGACAAGGAACTTTATGAATTGGAGCTGTAAGTTAACTCTTTGACAGAGAGAGCGAGATGGTGGTGGGGGACAGCCCCCAGTGAAATCAGAGGTGAGAGCACAAAGCAATACAGTAGGCAGACTCCGGTTTTTTTGGGGGGGAGATGCTCGAGAATATCCGGGTGGACTCCTGAGGCTCGATCCCGCATTTGCGTATGCCGAGCCTCCTTCCTCATGACCTTTGTCCAGAGTGGAATGCCTCCCCGGCTCCCGGCACATGATCAGTGCATGCTCAGTCACGATATCAGTGCCTGCTCAGCCACGTGATCACTGACGGCACAGTCACGTGATCAGCGCCTCTCAGTCACGTGATCACCGTATGATAAACACGTGATCAGTGAACGACCAGCCACGTGATCACTGCATGCGCGGTCAGGTGGTCAGTTCCTGATCAGCCACCTGATCAGTGCGTGCACAGTCCCCTGATCAGCGCCTGTCAGTCACTGATCACTGCCTGATAAACACGTGATCAGTGCCCGAACAGCCACGTCATCAGTGCATGCGCAGTCACGTGATCAGTGCATGATAGCCACGTGATCAGTGCGTGCACAGTCCCATGATCAGCGCCTGTCAGTCACTGATCATTGCCTGATAAACACGTGATCAGTGCATGATGAGCCATGTGATCAGTGCCCGATCAGCCACGTCATCAGTGCATGCGCAGTCACGTCATCAGTGCATGATAGCCACGTGATCAGTGCATGCTCAGTCACGTGATCTGGACTTGATCAGCCACGTGATCAGTGCCTGCAGAGTCACGTGATCAGGGCCTGCTGAGCTGCGTGATTCCTGCCGGCTCATCTGCATGACAATTGCCAGCTGAGCTGCGTGATTCCTGTCGGCTCATCTGCTTGACAATTGCCAGCTGAGCTGCGTGATTCCTGCCTGGTCACGTGCTTGATTATTGCCAGTTGAGCAGCATGATTCGTCACTGCTGAGCTCCATGCTTATTGCCTGCTGATTGCGTGGTTCGTGTCTGCTCAGCTCTTTGAGTATTGCCTCCTGAGGTCCCTGTTCGGTCGCCACCTGCCGGGGACCAGCCCCAACTGATCCAGGGTATTCGAAGGAGAGATGGCCTAGGCGACTATTTATATGCTAATCAGAGATGTCAAGAATAATAGTATGAGGAGAGCTCAGTAGGAAAATTCGGTGGAGAAAAGAGACTGAGTAGCTTGGTTTACGCGGAAGACCAATCAAACTTCAAGACAAGAAGTTTGCACCACTTACGTAGGCCGCAGGCGCCCTCTCGAATAGCGAAAGGTGCCTCACCCTAGACACCTTCTCGAGTGGGTCTTAGCAGCCCAGGCATAATTAGTAAGCGTGGTGGGTTCCGCGCTCCAGATGGAGACTCAGCTGGAAGTTAAAGGGAAGAATGACAAGGAACTTTATGAATTGGAGCTGTAAGTTAACTCTTTGACAGAGAGAGCGAGATGGTGGTGGGGGACAGCCCCCAGTGAAATCAGAGGTGAGAGCACAAAGCAATACAGTAGGCAGACTCCGGTTTTTTTGGGGGGGAGATGCTCGAGAATATCCGGGTGGACTCCTGAGGCTCGATCCCGCATTTGCGTATGCCGAGCCTCCTTCCTCATGACCTTTGTCCAGAGTGGAATGCCTCCCCGGCTCCCGGCACATGATCAGTGCATGCTCAGTCACGATATCAGTGCCTGCTCAGCCACGTGATCACTGACGGCACAGTCACGTGATCAGCGCCTCTCAGTCACGTGATCACCGTATGATAAACACGTGATCAGTGAACGACCAGCCACGTGATCACTGCATGCGCGGTCAGGTGGTCAGTTCCTGATCAGCCACCTGATCAGTGCGTGCACAGTCCCCTGATCAGCGCCTGTCAGTCACTGATCACTGCCTGATAAACACGTGATCAGTGCCCGAACAGCCACGTCATCAGTGCATGCGCAGTCACGTGATCAGTGCATGATAGCCACGTGATCAGTGCGTGCACAGTCCCATGATCAGCGCCTGTCAGTCACTGATCATTGCCTGATAAACACGTGATCAGTGCATGATGAGCCATGTGATCAGTGCCCGATCAGCCACGTCATCAGTGCATGCGCAGTCACGTCATCAGTGCATGATAGCCACGTGATCAGTGCATGCTCAGTCACGTGATCTGGACTTGATCAGCCACGTGATCAGTGCCTGCAGAGTCACGTGATCAGGGCCTGCTGAGCTGCGTGATTCCTGCCGGCTCATCTGCATGACAATTGCCAGCTGAGCTGCGTGATTCCTGTCGGCTCATCTGCTTGACAATTGCCAGCTGAGCTGCGTGATTCCTGCCTGGTCACGTGCTTGATTATTGCCAGTTGAGCAGCATGATTCGTCACTGCTGAGCTCCATGCTTATTGCCTGCTGATTGCGTGGTTCGTGTCTGCTCAGCTCTTTGAGTATTGCCTCCTGAGGTCCCTGTTCGGTCGCCACCTGCCGGGGACCAGCCCCAACTGATCCAGGGTATTCGAAGGAGAGATGGCCTAGGCGACTATTTATATGCTAATCAGAGATGTCAAGAATAATAGTATGAGGAGAGCTCAGTAGGAAAATTCGGTGGAGAAAAGAGACTGAGTAGCTTGGTTTACGCGGAAGACCAATCAAACTTCAAGACAAGAAGTTTGCACCACTTACGTAGGCCGCAGGCGCCCTCTCGAATAGCGAAAGGTGCCTCACCCTAGACACCTTCTCGAGTGGGTCTTAGCAGCCCAGGCATAATTAGTAAGCGTGGTGGGTTCCGCGCTCCAGATGGAGACTCAGCTGGAAGTTAAAGGGAAGAATGACAAGGAACTTTATGAATTGGAGCTGTAAGTTAACTCTTTGACAGAGAGAGCGAGATGGTGGTGGGGGACAGCCCCCAGTGAAATCAGAGGTGAGAGCACAAAGCAATACAGTAGGCAGACTCCGGTTTTTTTGGGGGGGAGATGCTCGAGAATATCCGGGTGGACTCCTGAGGCTCGATCCCGCATTTGCGTATGCCGAGCCTCCTTCCTCATGACCTTTGTCCAGAGTGGAATGCCTCCCCGGCTCCCGGCACATGATCAGTGCATGCTCAGTCACGATATCAGTGCCTGCTCAGCCACGTGATCACTGACGGCACAGTCACGTGATCAGCGCCTCTCAGTCACGTGATCACCGTATGATAAACACGTGATCAGTGAACGACCAGCCACGTGATCACTGCATGCGCGGTCAGGTGGTCAGTTCCTGATCAGCCACCTGATCAGTGCGTGCACAGTCCCCTGATCAGCGCCTGTCAGTCACTGATCACTGCCTGATAAACACGTGATCAGTGCCCGAACAGCCACGTCATCAGTGCATG
Source organism: Bos indicus x Bos taurus (assembly GCF_003369695.1). Lineage (NCBI taxonomy): Eukaryota > Metazoa > Chordata > Mammalia > Artiodactyla > Bovidae > Bos > Bos indicus x Bos taurus. Next base: position 40,469 of record NW_020867764.1, read on the forward strand.
CGCAGTCACGTGATCAGTGCATGATAGCCACGTGATCAGTGCGTGCACAGTCCCATGATCAGCGCCTGTCAGTCACTGATCATTGCCTGATAAACACGTGATCAGTGCATGATGAGCCATGTGATCAGTGCCCGATCAGCCACGTCATCAGTGCATGCGCAGTCACGTCATCAGTGCATGATAGCCACGTGATCAGTGCATGCTCAGTCACGTGATCTGGACTTGATCAGCCACGTGATCAGTGCCTGCAGAGTCACGTGATCAGGGCCTGCTGAGCTGCGTGATTCCTGCCGGCTCATCTGCATGACAATTGCCAGCTGAGCTGCGTGATTCCTGTCGGCTCATCTGCTTGACAATTGCCAGCTGAGCTGCGTGATTCCTGCCTGGTCACGTGCTTGATTATTGCCAGTTGAGCAGCATGATTCGTCACTGCTGAGCTCCATGCTTATTGCCTGCTGATTGCGTGGTTCGTGTCTGCTCAGCTCTTTGAGTATTGCCTCCTGAGGTCCCTGTTCGGTCGCCACCTGCCGGGGACCAGCCCCAACTGATCCAGGGTATTCGAAGGAGAGATGGCCTAGGCGACTATTTATATGCTAATCAGAGATGTCAAGAATAATAGTATGAGGAGAGCTCAGTAGGAAAATTCGGTGGAGAAAAGAGACTGAGTAGCTTGGTTTACGCGGAAGACCAATCAAACTTCAAGACAAGAAGTTTGCACCACTTACGTAGGCCGCAGGCGCCCTCTCGAATAGCGAAAGGTGCCTCACCCTAGACACCTTCTCGAGTGGGTCTTAGCAGCCCAGGCATAATTAGTAAGCGTGGTGGGTTCCGCGCTCCAGATGGAGACTCAGCTGGAAGTTAAAGGGAAGAATGACAAGGAACTTTATGAATTGGAGCTGTAAGTTAACTCTTTGACAGAGAGAGCGAGATGGTGGTGGGGGACAGCCCCCAGTGAAATCAGAGGTGAGAGCACAAAGCAATACAGTAGGCAGACTCCGGTTTTTTTGGGGGGGAGATGCTCGAGAATATCCGGGTGGACTCCTGAGGCTCGATCCCGCATTTGCGTATGCCGAGCCTCCTTCCTCATGACCTTTGTCCAGAGTGGAATGCCTCCCCGGCTCCCGGCACATGATCAGTGCATGCTCAGTCACGATATCAGTGCCTGCTCAGCCACGTGATCACTGACGGCACAGTCACGTGATCAGCGCCTCTCAGTCACGTGATCACCGTATGATAAACACGTGATCAGTGAACGACCAGCCACGTGATCACTGCATGCGCGGTCAGGTGGTCAGTTCCTGATCAGCCACCTGATCAGTGCGTGCACAGTCCCCTGATCAGCGCCTGTCAGTCACTGATCACTGCCTGATAAACACGTGATCAGTGCCCGAACAGCCACGTCATCAGTGCATGCGCAGTCACGTGATCAGTGCATGATAGCCACGTGATCAGTGCGTGCACAGTCCCATGATCAGCGCCTGTCAGTCACTGATCATTGCCTGATAAACACGTGATCAGTGCATGATGAGCCATGTGATCAGTGCCCGATCAGCCACGTCATCAGTGCATGCGCAGTCACGTCATCAGTGCATGATAGCCACGTGATCAGTGCATGCTCAGTCACGTGATCTGGACTTGATCAGCCACGTGATCAGTGCCTGCAGAGTCACGTGATCAGGGCCTGCTGAGCTGCGTGATTCCTGCCGGCTCATCTGCATGACAATTGCCAGCTGAGCTGCGTGATTCCTGTCGGCTCATCTGCTTGACAATTGCCAGCTGAGCTGCGTGATTCCTGCCTGGTCACGTGCTTGATTATTGCCAGTTGAGCAGCATGATTCGTCACTGCTGAGCTCCATGCTTATTGCCTGCTGATTGCGTGGTTCGTGTCTGCTCAGCTCTTTGAGTATTGCCTCCTGAGGTCCCTGTTCGGTCGCCACCTGCCGGGGACCAGCCCCAACTGATCCAGGGTATTCGAAGGAGAGATGGCCTAGGCGACTATTTATATGCTAATCAGAGATGTCAAGAATAATAGTATGAGGAGAGCTCAGTAGGAAAATTCGGTGGAGAAAAGAGACTGAGTAGCTTGGTTTACGCGGAAGACCAATCAAACTTCAAGACAAGAAGTTTGCACCACTTACGTAGGCCGCAGGCGCCCTCTCGAATAGCGAAAGGTGCCTCACCCTAGACACCTTCTCGAGTGGGTCTTAGCAGCCCAGGCATAATTAGTAAGCGTGGTGGGTTCCGCGCTCCAGATGGAGACTCAGCTGGAAGTTAAAGGGAAGAATGACAAGGAACTTTATGAATTGGAGCTGTAAGTTAACTCTTTGACAGAGAGAGCGAGATGGTGGTGGGGGACAGCCCCCAGTGAAATCAGAGGTGAGAGCACAAAGCAATACAGTAGGCAGACTCTGGTTTTTTTGGGGGGGAGATGCTCGAGAATATCCGGGTGGACTCCTGAGGCTCGATCCCGCATTTGCGTATGCCGAGCCTCCTTCCTCATGACCTTTGTCCAGAGTGGAATGCCTCCCCGGCTCCCGGCACATGATCAGTGCATGCTCAGTCACGATATCAGTGCCTGCTCAGCCACGTGATCACTGACGGCACAGTCACGTGATCAGCGCCTCTCAGTCACGTGATCACCGTATGATAAACACGTGATCAGTGAACGACCAGCCACGTGATCACTGCATGCGCGGTCAGGTGGTCAGTTCCTGATCAGCCACCTGATCAGTGCGTGCACAGTCCCCTGATCAGCGCCTGTCAGTCACTGATCACTGCCTGATAAACACGTGATCAGTGCCCGAACAGCCACGTCATCAGTGCATGCGCAGTCACGTGATCAGTGCATGATAGCCACGTGATCAGTGCGTGCACAGTCCCATGATCAGCGCCTGTCAGTCACTGATCATTGCCTGATAAACACGTGATCAGTGCATGATGAGCCATGTGATCAGTGCCCGATCAGCCACGTCATCAGTGCATGCGCAGTCACGTCATCAGTGCATGATAGCCACGTGATCAGTGCATGCTCAGTCACGTGATCTGGACTTGATCAGCCACGTGATCAGTGCCTGCAGAGTCACGTGATCAGGGCCTGCTGAGCTGCGTGATTCCTGCCGGCTCATCTGCATGACAATTGCCAGCTGAGCTGCGTGATTCCTGTCGGCTCATCTGCTTGACAATTGCCAGCTGAGCTGCGTGATTCCTGCCTGGTCACGTGCTTGATTATTGCCAGTTGAGCAGCATGATTCGTCACTGCTGAGCTCCATGCTTATTGCCTGCTGATTGCGTGGTTCGTGTCTGCTCAGCTCTTTGAGTATTGCCTCCTGAGGTCCCTGTTCGGTCGCCACCTGCCGGGGACCAGCCCCAACTGATCCAGGGTATTCGAAGGAGAGATGGCCTAGGCGACTATTTATATGCTAATCAGAGATGTCAAGAATAATAGTATGAGGAGAGCTCAGTAGGAAAATTCGGTGGAGAAAAGAGACTGAGTAGCTTGGTTTACGCGGAAGACCAATCAAACTTCAAGACAAGAAGTTTGCACCACTTACGTAGGCCGCAGGCGCCCTCTCGAATAGCGAAAGGTGCCTCACCCTAGACACCTTCTCGAGTGGGTCTTAGCAGCCCAGGCATAATTAGTAAGCGTGGTGGGTTCCGCGCTCCAGATGGAGACTCAGCTGGAAGTTAAAGGGAAGAATGACAAGGAACTTTATGAATTGGAGCTGTAAGTTAACTCTTTGACAGAGAGAGCGAGATGGTGGTGGGGGACAGCCCCCAGTGAAATCAGAGGTGAGAGCACAAAGCAATACAGTAGGCAGACTCCGGTTTTTTTGGGGGGGAGATGCTCGAGAATATCCGGGTGGACTCCTGAGGCTCGATCCCGCATTTGCGTATGCCGAGCCTCCTTCCTCATGACCTTTGTCCAGAGTGGAATGCCTCCCCGGCTCCCGGCACATGATCAGTGCATGCTCAGTCACGATATCAGTGCCTGCTCAGCCACGTGATCACTGACGGCACAGTCACGTGATCAGCGCCTCTCAGTCACGTGATCACCGTATGATAAACACGTGATCAGTGAACGACCAGCCACGTGATCACTGCATGCGCGGTCAGGTGGTCAGTTCCTGATCAGCCACCTGATCAGTGCGTGCACAGTCCCCTGATCAGCGCCTGTCAGTCACTGATCACTGCCTGATAAACACGTGATCAGTGCCCGAACAGCCACGTCATCAGTGCATGCGCAGTCACGTGATCAGTGCATGATAGCCACGTGATCAGTGCGTGCACAGTCCCATGATCAGCGCCTGTCAGTCACTGATCATTGCCTGATAAACACGTGATCAGTGCATGATGAGCCATGTGATCAGTGCCCGATCAGCCACGTCATCAGTGCATGCGCAGTCACGTCATCAGTGCATGATAGCCACGTGATCAGTGCATGCTCAGTCACGTGATCTGGACTTGATCAGCCACGTGATCAGTGCCTGCAGAGTCACGTGATCAGGGCCTGCTGAGCTGCGTGATTCCTGCCGGCTCATCTGCATGACAATTGCCAGCTGAGCTGCGTGATTCCTGTCGGCTCATCTGCTTGACAATTGCCAGCTGAGCTGCGTGATTCCTGCCTGGTCACGTGCTTGATTATTGCCAGTTGAGCAGCATGATTCGTCACTGCTGAGCTCCATGCTTATTGCCTGCTGATTGCGTGGTTCGTGTCTGCTCAGCTCTTTGAGTATTGCCTCCTGAGGTCCCTGTTCGGTCGCCACCTGCCGGGGACCAGCCCCAACTGATCCAGGGTATTCGAAGGAGAGATGGCCTAGGCGACTATTTATATGCTAATCAGAGATGTCAAGAATAATAGTATGAGGAGAGCTCAGTAGGAAAATTCGGTGGAGAAAAGAGACTGAGTAGCTTGGTTTACGCGGAAGACCAATCAAACTTCAAGACAAGAAGTTTGCACCACTTACGTAGGCCGCAGGCGCCCTCTCGAATAGCGAAAGGTGCCTCACCCTAGACACCTTCTCGAGTGGGTCTTAGCAGCCCAGGCATAATTAGTAAGCGTGGTGGGTTCCGCGCTCCAGATGGAGACTCAGCTGGAAGTTAAAGGGAAGAATGACAAGGAACTTTATGAATTGGAGCTGTAAGTTAACTCTTTGACAGAGAGAGCGAGATGGTGGTGGGGGACAGCCCCCAGTGAAATCAGAGGTGAGAGCACAAAGCAATACAGTAGGCAGACTCCGGTTTTTTTGGGGGGGAGATGCTCGAGAATATCCGGGTGGACTCCTGAGGCTCGATCCCGCATTTGCGTATGCCGAGCCTCCTTCCTCATGACCTTTGTCCAGAGTGGAATGCCTCCCCGGCTCCCGGCACATGATCAGTGCATGCTCAGTCACGATATCAGTGCCTGCTCAGCCACGTGATCACTGACGGCACAGTCACGTGATCAGCGCCTCTCAGTCACGTGATCACCGTATGATAAACACGTGATCAGTGAACGACCAGCCACGTGATCACTGCATGCGCGGTCAGGTGGTCAGTTCCTGATCAGCCACCTGATCAGTGCGTGCACAGTCCCCTGATCAGCGCCTGTCAGTCACTGATCACTGCCTGATAAACACGTGATCAGTGCCCGAACAGCCACGTCATCAGTGCATGCGCAGTCACGTGATCAGTGCATGATAGCCACGTGATCAGTGCGTGCACAGTCCCATGATCAGCGCCTGTCAGTCACTGATCATTGCCTGATAAACACGTGATCAGTGCATGATGAGCCATGTGATCAGTGCCCGATCAGCCACGTCATCAGTGCATGCGCAGTCACGTCATCAGTGCATGATAGCCACGTGATCAGTGCATGCTCAGTCACGTGATCTGGACTTGATCAGCCACGTGATCAGTGCCTGCAGAGTCACGTGATCAGGGCCTGCTGAGCTGCGTGATTCCTGCCGGCTCATCTGCATGACAATTGCCAGCTGAGCTGCGTGATTCCTGTCGGCTCATCTGCTTGACAATTGCCAGCTGAGCTGCGTGATTCCTGCCTGGTCACGTGCTTGATTATTGCCAGTTGAGCAGCATGATTCGTCACTGCTGAGCTCCATGCTTATTGCCTGCTGATTGCGTGGTTCGTGTCTGCTCAGCTCTTTGAGTATTGCCTCCTGAGGTCCCTGTTCGGTCGCCACCTGCCGGGGACCAGCCCCAACTGATCCAGGGTATTCGAAGGAGAGATGGCCTAGGCGACTATTTATATGCTAATCAGAGATGTCAAGAATAATAGTATGAGGAGAGCTCAGTAGGAAAATTCGGTGGAGAAAAGAGACTGAGTAGCTTGGTTTACGCGGAAGACCAATCAAACTTCAAGACAAGAAGTTTGCACCACTTACGTAGGCCGCAGGCGCCCTCTCGAATAGCGAAAGGTGCCTCACCCTAGACACCTTCTCGAGTGGGTCTTAGCAGCCCAGGCATAATTAGTAAGCGTGGTGGGTTCCGCGCTCCAGATGGAGACTCAGCTGGAAGTTAAAGGGAAGAATGACAAGGAACTTTATGAATTGGAGCTGTAAGTTAACTCTTTGACAGAGAGAGCGAGATGGTGGTGGGGGACAGCCCCCAGTGAAATCAGAGGTGAGAGCACAAAGCAATACAGTAGGCAGACTCCGGTTTTTTTGGGGGGGAGATGCTCGAGAATATCCGGGTGGACTCCTGAGGCTCGATCCCGCATTTGCGTATGCCGAGCCTCCTTCCTCATGACCTTTGTCCAGAGTGGAATGCCTCCCCGGCTCCCGGCACATGATCAGTGCATGCTCAGTCACGATATCAGTGCCTGCTCAGCCACGTGATCACTGACGGCACAGTCACGTGATCAGCGCCTCTCAGTCACGTGATCACCGTATGATAAACACGTGATCAGTGAACGACCAGCCACGTGATCACTGCATGCGCGGTCAGGTGGTCAGTTCCTGATCAGCCACCTGATCAGTGCGTGCACAGTCCCCTGATCAGCGCCTGTCAGTCACTGATCACTGCCTGATAAACACGTGATCAGTGCCCGAACAGCCACGTCATCAGTGCATGCGCAGTCACGTGATCAGTGCATGATAGCCACGTGATCAGTGCGTGCACAGTCCCATGATCAGCGCCTGTCAGTCACTGATCATTGCCTGATAAACACGTGATCAGTGCATGATGAGCCATGTGATCAGTGCCCGATCAGCCACGTCATCAGTGCATGCGCAGTCACGTCATCAGTGCATGATAGCCACGTGATCAGTGCATGCTCAGTCACGTGATCTGGACTTGATCAGCCACGTGATCAGTGCCTGCAGAGTCACGTGATCAGGGCCTGCTGAGCTGCGTGATTCCTGCCGGCTCATCTGCATGACAATTGCCAGCTGAGCTGCGTGATTCCTGTCGGCTCATCTGCTTGACAATTGCCAGCTGAGCTGCGTGATTCCTGCCTGGTCACGTGCTTGATTATTGCCAGTTGAGCAGCATGATTCGTCACTGCTGAGCTCCATGCTTATTGCCTGCTGATTGCGTGGTTCGTGTCTGCTCAGCTCTTTGAGTATTGCCTCCTGAGGTCCCTGTTCGGTCGCCACCTGCCGGGGACCAGCCCCAACTGATCCAGGGTATTCGAAGGAGAGATGGCCTAGGCGACTATTTATATGCTAATCAGAGATGTCAAGAATAATAGTATGAGGAGAGCTCAGTAGGAAAATTCGGTGGAGAAAAGAGACTGAGTAGCTTGGTTTACGCGGAAGACCAATCAAACTTCAAGACAAGAAGTTTGCACCACTTACGTAGGCCGCAGGCGCCCTCTCGAATAGCGAAAGGTGCCTCACCCTAGACACCTTCTCGAGTGGGTCTTAGCAGCCCAGGCATAATTAGTAAGCGTGGTGGGTTCCGCGCTCCAGATGGAGACTCAGCTGGAAGTTAAAGGGAAGAATGACAAGGAACTTTATGAATTGGAGCTGTAAGTTAACTCTTTGACAGAGAGAGCGAGATGGTGGTGGGGGACAGCCCCCAGTGAAATCAGAGGTGAGAGCACAAAGCAATACAGTAGGCAGACTCCGGTTTTTTTGGGGGGGAGATGCTCGAGAATATCCGGGTGGACTCCTGAGGCTCGATCCCGCATTTGCGTATGCCGAGCCTCCTTCCTCATGACCTTTGTCCAGAGTGGAATGCCTCCCCGGCTCCCGGCACATGATCAGTGCATGCTCAGTCACGATATCAGTGCCTGCTCAGCCACGTGATCACTGACGGCACAGTCACGTGATCAGCGCCTCTCAGTCACGTGATCACCGTATGATAAACACGTGATCAGTGAACGACCAGCCACGTGATCACTGCATGCGCGGTCAGGTGGTCAGTTCCTGATCAGCCACCTGATCAGTGCGTGCACAGTCCCCTGATCAGCGCCTGTCAGTCACTGATCACTGCCTGATAAACACGTGATCAGTGCCCGAACAGCCACGTCATCAGTGCATGCGCAGTCACGTGATCAGTGCATGATAGCCACGTGATCAGTGCGTGCACAGTCCCATGATCAGCGCCTGTCAGTCACTGATCATTGCCTGATAAACACGTGATCAGTGCATGATGAGCCATGTGATCAGTGCCCGATCAGCCACGTCATCAGTGCATGCGCAGTCACGTCATCAGTGCATGATAGCCACGTGATCAGTGCATGCTCAGTCACGTGATCTGGACTTGATCAGCCACGTGATCAGTGCCTGCAGAGTCACGTGATCAGGGCCTGCTGAGCTGCGTGATTCCTGCCGGCTCATCTGCATGACAATTGCCAGCTGAGCTGCGTGATTCCTGTCGGCTCATCTGCTTGACAATTGCCAGCTGAGCTGCGTGATTCCTGCCTGGTCACGTGCTTGATTATTGCCAGTTGAGCAGCATGATTCGTCACTGCTGAGCTCCATGCTTATTGCCTGCTGATTGCGTGGTTCGTGTCTGCTCAGCTCTTTGAGTATTGCCTCCTGAGGTCCCTGTTCGGTCGCCACCTGCCGGGGACCAGCCCCAACTGATCCAGGGTATTCGAAGGAGAGATGGCCTAGGCGACTATTTATATGCTAATCAGAGATGTCAAGAATAATAGTATGAGGAGAGCTCAGTAGGAAAATTCGGTGGAGAAAAGAGACTGAGTAGCTTGGTTTACGCGGAAGACCAATCAAACTTCAAGACAAGAAGTTTGCACCACTTACGTAGGCCGCAGGCGCCCTCTCGAATAGCGAAAGGTGCCTCACCCTAGACACCTTCTCGAGTGGGTCTTAGCAGCCCAGGCATAATTAGTAAGCGTGGTGGGTTCCGCGCTCCAGATGGAGACTCAGCTGGAAGTTAAAGGGAAGAATGACAAGGAACTTTATGAATTGGAGCTGTAAGTTAACTCTTTGACAGAGAGAGCGAGATGGTGGTGGGGGACAGCCCCCAGTGAAATCAGAGGTGAGAGCACAAAGCAATACAGTAGGCAGACTCCGGTTTTTTTGGGGGGGAGATGCTCGAGAATATCCGGGTGGACTCCTGAGGCTCGATCCCGCATTTGCGTATGCCGAGCCTCCTTCCTCATGACCTTTGTCCAGAGTGGAATGCCTCCCCGGCTCCCGGCACATGATCAGTGCATGCTCAGTCACGATATCAGTGCCTGCTCAGCCACGTGATCACTGACGGCACAGTCACGTGATCAGCGCCTCTCAGTCACGTGATCACCGTATGATAAACACGTGATCAGTGAACGACCAGCCACGTGATCACTGCATGCGCGGTCAGGTGGTCAGTTCCTGATCAGCCACCTGATCAGTGCGTGCACAGTCCCCTGATCAGCGCCTGTCAGTCACTGATCACTGCCTGATAAACACGTGATCAGTGCCCGAACAGCCACGTCATCAGTGCATGCGCAGTCACGTGATCAGTGCATGATAGCCACGTGATCAGTGCGTGCACAGTCCCATGATCAGCGCCTGTCAGTCACTGATCATTGCCTGATAAACACGTGATCAGTGCATGATGAGCCATGTGATCAGTGCCCGATCAGCCACGTCATCAGTGCATGCGCAGTCACGTCATCAGTGCATGATAGCCACGTGATCAGTGCATGCTCAGTCACGTGATCTGGACTTGATCAGCCACGTGATCAGTGCCTGCAGAGTCACGTGATCAGGGCCTGCTGAGCTGCGTGATTCCTGCCGGCTCATCTGCATGACAATTGCCAGCTGAGCTGCGTGATTCCTGTCGGCTCATCTGCTTGACAATTGCCAGCTGAGCTGCGTGATTCCTGCCTGGTCACGTGCTTGATTATTGCCAGTTGAGCAGCATGATTCGTCACTGCTGAGCTCCATGCTTATTGCCTGCTGATTGCGTGGTTCGTGTCTGCTCAGCTCTTTGAGTATTGCCTCCTGAGGTCCCTGTTCGGTCGCCACCTGCCGGGGACCAGCCCCAACTGATCCAGGGTATTCGAAGGAGAGATGGCCTAGGCGACTATTTATATGCTAATCAGAGATGTCAAGAATAATAGTATGAGGAGAGCTCAGTAGGAAAATTCGGTGGAGAAAAGAGACTGAGTAGCTTGGTTTACGCGGAAGACCAATCAAACTTCAAGACAAGAAGTTTGCACCACTTACGTAGGCCGCAGGCGCCCTCTCGAATAGCGAAAGGTGCCTCACCCTAGACACCTTCTCGAGTGGGTCTTAGCAGCCCAGGCATAATTAGTAAGCGTGGTGGGTTCCGCGCTCCAGATGGAGACTCAGCTGGAAGTTAAAGGGAAGAATGACAAGGAACTTTATGAATTGGAGCTGTAAGTTAACTCTTTGACAGAGAGAGCGAGATGGTGGTGGGGGACAGCCCCCAGTGAAATCAGAGGTGAGAGCACAAAGCAATACAGTAGGCAGACTCCGGTTTTTTTGGGGGGGAGATGCTCGAGAATATCCGGGTGGACTCCTGAGGCTCGATCCCGCATTTGCGTATGCCGAGCCTCCTTCCTCATGACCTTTGTCCAGAGTGGAATGCCTCCCCGGCTCCCGGCACATGATCAGTGCATGCTCAGTCACGATATCAGTGCCTGCTCAGCCACGTGATCACTGACGGCACAGTCACGTGATCAGCGCCTCTCAGTCACGTGATCACCGTATGATAAACACGTGATCAGTGAACGACCAGCCACGTGATCACTGCATGCGCGGTCAGGTGGTCAGTTCCTGATCAGCCACCTGATCAGTGCGTGCACAGTCCCCTGATCAGCGCCTGTCAGTCACTGATCACTGCCTGATAAACACGTGATCAGTGCCCGAACAGCCACGTCATCAGTGCATGCGCAGTCACGTGATCAGTGCATGATAGCCACGTGATCAGTGCGTGCACAGTCCCATGATCAGCGCCTGTCAGTCACTGATCATTGCCTGATAAACACGTGATCAGTGCATGATGAGCCATGTGATCAGTGCCCGATCAGCCACGTCATCAGTGCATGCGCAGTCACGTCATCAGTGCATGATAGCCACGTGATCAGTGCATGCTCAGTCACGTGATCTGGACTTGATCAGCCACGTGATCAGTGCCTGCAGAGTCACGTGATCAGGGCCTGCTGAGCTGCGTGATTCCTGCCGGCTCATCTGCATGACAATTGCCAGCTGAGCTGCGTGATTCCTGTCGGCTCATCTGCTTGACAATTGCCAGCTGAGCTGCGTGATTCCTGCCTGGTCACGTGCTTGATTATTGCCAGTTGAGCAGCATGATTCGTCACTGCTGAGCTCCATGCTTATTGCCTGCTGATTGCGTGGTTCGTGTCTGCTCAGCTCTTTGAGTATTGCCTCCTGAGGTCCCTGTTCGGTCGCCACCTGCCGGGGACCAGCCCCAACTGATCCAGGGTATTCGAAGGAGAGATGGCCTAGGCGACTATTTATATGCTAATCAGAGATGTCAAGAATAATAGTATGAGGAGAGCTCAGTAGGAAAATTCGGTGGAGAAAAGAGACTGAGTAGCTTGGTTTACGCGGAAGACCAATCAAACTTCAAGACAAGAAGTTTGCACCACTTACGTAGGCCGCAGGCGCCCTCTCGAATAGCGAAAGGTGCCTCACCCTAGACACCTTCTCGAGTGGGTCTTAGCAGCCCAGGCATAATTAGTAAGCGTGGTGGGTTCCGCGCTCCAGATGGAGACTCAGCTGGAAGTTAAAGGGAAGAATGACAAGGAACTTTATGAATTGGAGCTGTAAGTTAACTCTTTGACAGAGAGAGCGAGATGGTGGTGGGGGACAGCCCCCAGTGAAATCAGAGGTGAGAGCACAAAGCAATACAGTAGGCAGACTCCGGTTTTTTTGGGGGGGAGATGCTCGAGAATATCCGGGTGGACTCCTGAGGCTCGATCCCGCATTTGCGTATGCCGAGCCTCCTTCCTCATGACCTTTGTCCAGAGTGGAATGCCTCCCCGGCTCCCGGCACATGATCAGTGCATGCTCAGTCACGATATCAGTGCCTGCTCAGCCACGTGATCACTGACGGCACAGTCACGTGATCAGCGCCTCTCAGTCACGTGATCACCGTATGATAAACACGTGATCAGTGAACGACCAGCCACGTGATCACTGCATGCGCGGTCAGGTGGTCAGTTCCTGATCAGCCACCTGATCAGTGCGTGCACAGTCCCCTGATCAGCGCCTGTCAGTCACTGATCACTGCCTGATAAACACGTGATCAGTGCCCGAACAGCCACGTCATCAGTGCATGCGCAGTCACGTCATCAGTGCATGATAGCCACGTGATCAGTGCATGCTCAGTCACGTGATCTGGACTTGATCAGCCACGTGATCAGTGCCTGCAGAGTCACGTGATCAGGGCCTGCTGAGCTGCGTGATTCCTGCCGGCTCATCTGCATGACAATTGCCAGCTGAGCTGCGTGATTCCTGTCGGCTCATCTGCTTGACAATTGCCAGCTGAGCTGCGTGATTCCTGCCTGGTCACGTGCTTGATTATTGCCAGTTGAGCAGCATGATTCGTCACTGCTGAGCTCCATGCTTATTGCCTGCTGATTGCGTGGTTCGTGTCTGCTCAGCTCTTTGAGTATTGCCTCCTGAGGTCCCTGTTCGGTCGCCACCTGCCGGGGACCAGCCCCAACTGATCCAGGGTATTCGAAGGAGAGATGGCCTAGGCGACTATTTATATGCTAATCAGAGATGTCAAGAATAATAGTATGAGGAGAGCTCAGTAGGAAAATTCGGTGGAGAAAAGAGACTGAGTAGCTTGGTTTACGCGGAAGACCAATCAAACTTCAAGACAAGAAGTTTGCACCACTTACGTAGGCCGCAGGCGCCCTCTCGAATAGCGAAAGGTGCCTCACCCTAGACACCTTCTCGAGTGGGTCTTAGCAGCCCAGGCATAATTAGTAAGCGTGGTGGGTTCCGCGCTCCAGATGGAGACTCAGCTGGAAGTTAAAGGGAAGAATGACAAGGAACTTTATGAATTGGAGCTGTAAGTTAACTCTTTGACAGAGAGAGCGAGATGGTGGTGGGGGACAGCCCCCAGTGAAATCAGAGGTGAGAGCACAAAGCAATACAGTAGGCAGACTCCGGTTTTTTTGGGGGGGAGATGCTCGAGAATATCCGGGTGGACTCCTGAGGCTCGATCCCGCATTTGCGTATGCCGAGCCTCCTTCCTCATGACCTTTGTCCAGAGTGGAATGCCTCCCCGGCTCCCGGCACATGATCAGTGCATGCTCAGTCACGATATCAGTGCCTGCTCAGCCACGTGATCACTGACGGCACAGTCACGTGATCAGCGCCTCTCAGTCACGTGATCACCGTATGATAAACACGTGATCAGTGAACGACCAGCCACGTGATCACTGCATGCGCGGTCAGGTGGTCAGTTCCTGATCAGCCACCTGATCAGTGCGTGCACAGTCCCCTGATCAGCGCCTGTCAGTCACTGATCACTGCCTGATAAACACGTGATCAGTGCCCGAACAGCCACGTCATCAGTGCATGCGCAGTCACGTGATCAGTGCATGATAGCCACGTGATCAGTGCGTGCACAGTCCCATGATCAGCGCCTGTCAGTCACTGATCATTGCCTGATAAACACGTGATCAGTGCATGATGAGCCATGTGATCAGTGCCCGATCAGCCACGTCATCAGTGCATGCGCAGTCACGTCATCAGTGCATGATAGCCACGTGATCAGTGCATGCTCAGTCACGTGATCTGGACTTGATCAGCCACGTGATCAGTGCCTGCAGAGTCACGTGATCAGGGCCTGCTGAGCTGCGTGATTCCTGCCGGCTCATCTGCATGACAATTGCCAGCTGAGCTGCGTGATTCCTGTCGGCTCATCTGCTTGACAATTGCCAGCTGAGCTGCGTGATTCCTGCCTGGTCACGTGCTTGATTATTGCCAGTTGAGCAGCATGATTCGTCACTGCTGAGCTCCATGCTTATTGCCTGCTGATTGCGTGGTTCGTGTCTGCTCAGCTCTTTGAGTATTGCCTCCTGAGGTCCCTGTTCGGTCGCCACCTGCCGGGGACCAGCCCCAACTGATCCAGGGTATTCGAAGGAGAGATGGCCTAGGCGACTATTTATATGCTAATCAGAGATGTCAAGAATAATAGTATGAGGAGAGCTCAGTAGGAAAATTCGGTGGAGAAAAGAGACTGAGTAGCTTGGTTTACGCGGAAGACCAATCAAACTTCAAGACAAGAAGTTTGCACCACTTACGTAGGCCGCAGGCGCCCTCTCGAATAGCGAAAGGTGCCTCACCCTAGACACCTTCTCGAGTGGGTCTTAGCAGCCCAGGCATAATTAGTAAGCGTGGTGGGTTCCGCGCTCCAGATGGAGACTCAGCTGGAAGTTAAAGGGAAGAATGACAAGGAACTTTATGAATTGGAGCTGTAAGTTAACTCTTTGACAGAGAGAGCGAGATGGTGGTGGGGGACAGCCCCCAGTGAAATCAGAGGTGAGAGCACAAAGCAATACAGTAGGCAGACTCCGGTTTTTTTGGGGGGGAGATGCTCGAGAATATCCGGGTGGACTCCTGAGGCTCGATCCCGCATTTGCGTATGCCGAGCCTCCTTCCTCATGACCTTTGTCCAGAGTGGAATGCCTCCCCGGCTCCCGGCACATGATCAGTGCATGCTCAGTCACGATATCAGTGCCTGCTCAGCCACGTGATCACTGACGGCACAGTCACGTGATCAGCGCCTCTCAGTCACGTGATCACCGTATGATAAACACGTGATCAGTGAACGACCAGCCACGTGATCACTGCATGCGCGGTCAGGTGGTCAGTTCCTGATCAGCCACCTGATCAGTGCGTGCACAGTCCCCTGATCAGCGCCTGTCAGTCACTGATCACTGCCTGATAAACACGTGATCAGTGCCCGAACAGCCACGTCATCAGTGCATGCGCAGTCACGTGATCAGTGCATGATAGCCACGTGATCAGTGCGTGCACAGTCCCATGATCAGCGCCTGTCAGTCACTGATCATTGCCTGATAAACACGTGATCAGTGCATGATGAGCCATGTGATCAGTGCCCGATCAGCCACGTCATCAGTGCATGCGCAGTCACGTCATCAGTGCATGATAGCCACGTGATCAGTGCATGCTCAGTCACGTGATCTGGACTTGATCAGCCACGTGATCAGTGCCTGCAGAGTCACGTGATCAGGGCCTGCTGAGCTGCGTGATTCCTGCCGGCTCATCTGCATGACAATTGCCAGCTGAGCTGCGTGATTCCTGTCGGCTCATCTGCTTGACAATTGCCAGCTGAGCTGCGTGATTCCTGCCTGGTCACGTGCTTGATTATTGCCAGTTGAGCAGCATGATTCGTCACTGCTGAGCTCCATGCTTATTGCCTGCTGATTGCGTGGTTCGTGTCTGCTCAGCTCTTTGAGTATTGCCTCCTGAGGTCCCTGTTCGGTCGCCACCTGCCGGGGACCAGCCCCAACTGATCCAGGGTATTCGAAGGAGAGATGGCCTAGGCGACTATTTATATGCTAATCAGAGATGTCAAGAATAATAGTATGAGGAGAGCTCAGTAGGAAAATTCGGTGGAGAAAAGAGACTGAGTAGCTTGGTTTACGCGGAAGACCAATCAAACTTCAAGACAAGAAGTTTGCACCACTTACGTAGGCCGCAGGCGCCCTCTCGAATAGCGAAAGGTGCCTCACCCTAGACACCTTCTCGAGTGGGTCTTAGCAGCCCAGGCATAATTAGTAAGCGTGGTGGGTTCCGCGCTCCAGATGGAGACTCAGCTGGAAGTTAAAGGGAAGAATGACAAGGAACTTTATGAATTGGAGCTGTAAGTTAACTCTTTGACAGAGAGAGCGAGATGGTGGTGGGGGACAGCCCCCAGTGAAATCACAGGTGAGAGCATAAAGCAATACAGTAGGCAGACTCCGGTTTTTTTGGGGGGGAGATGCTCGAGAATATCCGGGTGGACTCCTGAGGCTCGATCCCGCATTTGCGTATGCCGAGCCTCCTTCCTCATGACCTTTGTCCAGAGTGGAATGCCTCCCCGGCTCCCGGCACAGGATCAGTGCATGCTCAGTCACGATATCAGTGCCTGCTCAGCCACGTGATCACTGACGGCACAGTCACGTGATCAGCGCCTCTCAGTCACGTGATCACCGTATGATAAACACGTGATCAGTGAACGACCAGCCACGTGATCACTGCATGCGCGGTCAGGTGTTCAGTTCCTGATCAGCCACCTGATCAGTGCGTGCACAGTCCCCTGATCAGCGCCTGTCAGTCACTGATCACTGCCTGATAAACACGTGATCAGTGCCCGAACAGCCACGTCATCAGTGCATGCGCAGTCACGTCATCAGTGCATGATAGCCACGTGATCAGTGCATGCTCAGTCACGTGATCTGGACTTGATCAGCCACGTGATCAGTGCCTGCAGAGTCACGTGATCAGGGCCTGCTGAGCTGCGTGATTCCTGCCGGCTCATCTGCATGACAATTGCCAGCTGAGCTGCGTGATTCCTGTCGGCTCATCTGCTTGACAATTGCCAGCTGAGCTGCGTGATTCCTGCCTGGTCACGTGCTTGATTATTGCCAGTTGAGCAGCATGATTCGTCACTGCTGAGCTCCATGCTTATTGCCTGCTGATTGCGTGGTTCGTGTCTGCTCAGCTCTTTGAGTATTGCCTCCTGAGGTCCCTGTTCGGTCGCCACCTGCCGGGGACCAGCCCCAACTGATCCAGGGTATTCGAAGGAGAGATGGCCTAGGCGACTATTTATATGCTAATCAGAGATGTCAAGAATAATAGTATGAGGAGAGCTCAGTAGGAAAATTCGGTGGAGAAAAGAGACTGAGTAGCTTGGTTTACGCGGAAGACCAATCAAACTTCAAGACAAGAAGTTTGCACCACTTACGTAGGCCGCAGGCGCCCTCTCGAATAGCGAAAGGTGCCTCACCCTAGACACCTTCTCGAGTGGGTCTTAGCAGCCCAGGCATAATTAGTAAGCGTGGTGGGTTCCGCGCTCCAGATGGAGACTCAGCTGGAAGTTAAAGGGAAGAATGACAAGGAACTTTATGAATTGGAGCTGTAAGTTAACTCTTTGACAGAGAGAGCGAGATGGTGGTGGGGGACAGCCCCCAGTGAAATCAGAGGTGAGAGCACAAAGCAATACAGTAGGCAGACTCCGGTTTTTTTGGGGGGGAGATGCTCGAGAATATCCGGGTGGACTCCTGAGGCTCGATCCCGCATTTGCGTATGCCGAGCCTCCTTCCTCATGACCTTTGTCCAGAGTGGAATGCCTCCCCGGCTCCCGGCACATGATCAGTGCATGCTCAGTCACGATATCAGTGCCTGCTCAGCCACGTGATCACTGACGGCACAGTCACGTGATCAGCGCCTCTCAGTCACGGGATCACCGTATGATAAACACGTGATCAGTGAACGACCAGCCACGTGATCACTGCATGCGCGGTCAGGTGGTCAGTTCCTGATCAGCCACCTGATCAGTGCGTGCACAGTCCCCTGATCAGCGCCTGTCAGTCACTGATCACTGCCTGATAAACACGTGATCAGTGCCCGAACAGCCACGTCATCAGTGCATGCGCAGTCACGTGATCAGTGCATGATAGCCACGTGATCAGTGCGTGCACAGTCCCATGATCAGCGCCTGTCAGTCACTGATCATTGCCTGATAAACACGTGATCAGTGCATGATGAGCCATGTGATCAGTGCCCGATCAGCCACGTCATCAGTGCATGCGCAGTCACGTCATCAGTGCATGATAGCCACGTGATCAGTGCATGCTCAGTCACGTGATCTGGACTTGATCAGCCACGTGATCAGTGCCTGCAGAGTCACGTGATCAGGGCCTGCTGAGCTGCGTGATTCCTGCCGGCTCATCTGCATGACAATTGCCAGCTGAGCTGCGTGATTCCTGTCGGCTCATCTGCTTGACAATTGCCAGCTGAGCTGCGTGATTCCTGCCTGGTCACGTGCTTGATTATTGCCAGTTGAGCAGCATGATTCGTCACTGCTGAGCTCCATGCTTATTGCCTGCTGATTGCGTGGTTCGTGTCTGCTCAGCTCTTTGAGTATTGCCTCCTGAGGTCCCTGTTCGGTCGCCACCTGCCGGGGACCAGCCCCAACTGATCCAGGGTATTCGAAGGAGAGATGGCCTAGGCGACTATTTATATGCTAATCAGAGATGTCAAGAATAATAGTATGAGGAGAGCTCAGTAGGAAAATTCGGTGGAGAAAAGAGACTGAGTAGCTTGGTTTACGCGGAAGACCAATCAAACTTCAAGACAAGAAGTTTGCACCACTTACGTAGGCCGCAGGCGCCCTCTCGAATAGCGAAAGGTGCCTCACCCTAGACACCTTCTCGAGTGGGTCTTAGCAGCCCAGGCATAATTAGTAAGCGTGGTGGGTTCCGCGCTCCAGATGGAGACTCAGCTGGAAGTTAAAGGGAAGAATGACAAGGAACTTTATGAATTGGAGCTGTAAGTTAACTCTTTGACAGAGAGAGCGAGATGGTGGTGGGGGACAGCCCCCAGTGAAATCAGAGGTGAGAGCACAAAGCAATACAGTAGGCAGACTCCGGTTTTTTTGGGGGGGAGATGCTCGAGAATATCCGGGTGGACTCCTGAGGCTCGATCCCGCATTTGCGTATGCCGAGCCTCCTTCCTCATGACCTTTGTCCAGAGTGGAATGCCTCCCCGGCTCCCGGCACATGATCAGTGCATGCTCAGTCACGATATCAGTGCCTGCTCAGCCACGTGATCACTGACGGCACAGTCACGTGATCAGCGCCTCTCAGTCACGTGATCACCGTATGATAAACACGTGATCAGTGAACGACCAGCCACGTGATCACTGCATGCGCGGTCAGGTGGTCAGTTCCTGATCAGCCACCTGATCAGTGCGTGCACAGTCCCCTGATCAGCGCCTGTCAGTCACTGATCACTGCCTGATAAACACGTGATCAGTGCCCGAACAGCCACGTCATCAGTGCATGCGCAGTCACGTGATCAGTGCATGATAGCCACGTGATCAGTGCGTGCACAGTCCCATGATCAGCGCCTGTCAGTCACTGATCATTGCCTGATAAACACGTGATCAGTGCATGATGAGCCATGTGATCAGTGCCGATCAGCCACGTCATCAGTGCATGCGCAGTCACGTCATCAGTGCATGATAGCCACGTGATCAGTGCATGCTCAGTCACGTGATCTGGACTTGATCAGCCACGTGATCAGTGCCTGCAGAGTCACGTGATCAGGGCCTGCTGAGCTGCGTGATTCCTGCCGGCTCATCTGCATGACAATTGCCAGCTGAGCTGCGTGATTCCTGCCTGGTCACGTGCTTGATTATTGCCAGTTGAGCAGCATGATTCGTCACTTCTGAGCTCCATGCTTATTGCCTGCTGATTGCGTGGTTCGTGTCTGCTCAGCTCTTTGAGTATTGCCTCCTGAGGTCCCTGTTCGGTCGCCACCTGCCGGGGACCAGCCCCAACTGATCCAGGGTATTCGAAGGAGAGATGGCCTAGGCGACTCTTTATATGCTAATCAGAGATGTCAAGAATAATAGTATGAGGAGAGCTCAGTAGGAAAATTCGGTGGAGAAAAGAGACTGAGTAGCTTCGTTTACGCGGAAGACCAATCAAACTTCAAGACAAGAAGTTTGCACCACTTACGTAGGCCGCAGGCGCCCTCTCGAATAGCGAAAGGTGCCTCACCCTAGACACCTTCTCGAGTGGGTCTTAGCAGCCCAGGCATAATTAGTAAGCGTGGTGGGTTCCGCGCTCCAGATGGAGACTCAGCTGGAAGTTAAAGGAAGAATGACAAGGAACTTTATGAATTGGAGCTGTAAGTTAACTCTTTGACAGAGAGAGCGAGATGGTGGTGGGGGACAGACCCCAGTGAAATCAGAGGTGAGAGCACAAAGCAATGAGTAGGCAGACTCCCGGTTTTTTTTGTGGGACGATAGCTCGAGAATATCGAGTGGTACTCCTGAGTACATCGAATCCCACATTTACGTTAGCGACCCTCCTTCCTCATTACCTTGTCCAGAGGAAGGCCTCCCGGCTCCCGCACATGATCAGTGCGATGCGTCA
The DNA here is from genome assembly GCF_003369695.1 of Bos indicus x Bos taurus. Classification (NCBI taxonomy): domain Eukaryota; kingdom Metazoa; phylum Chordata; class Mammalia; order Artiodactyla; family Bovidae; genus Bos; species Bos indicus x Bos taurus. The sequence goes on from NW_020867764.1 coordinate 61,035, forward strand.
GTCACGAATCAGTGCCGGCCAGCCACGTGACACTGCGGCACAGTCACGGGACAGCACCTCTCAGCACGGGAGCACGTATATAAACATGGATCAGTAGAAGAACGACCAGCCACGATCACGGCAGTGGCGTCAGTTGGCAGTTTCCTGATCACCACCTGATTCAGTTGCGTTGCACAGTCCCGTGAATCTCACGCCGGGCAGTCACTGATCACTGCCTGATAAACACGTGATCAGTGCCCGAACAGCCACGTCATCAGTGCATGCGCAGTCACGTGATCAGTGCATGATAGCCACGTGATCAGTGCGTGCACAGTCCCATGATCAGCGCCTGTCAGTCACTGATCATTGCCTGATAAAACACGTGATCAGTGCATGATGAGCCATGTGATCAGT